>NW_028259151.1:909090-1212121 GCF_977971745.1 Zootermopsis nevadensis | reverse complement strand
AAAAACTCACAAGTAGCCTTACACTACATATCTGAGTGTATAGGCTCCTTTAAACGTCATATTTCGGTGATGGGTAGCGTTGAGTATGAATGTGTAAATTCACACTGAAGATGGCAAATTCAATGTTTGCCGATACGTTCAATAATTATGAACATTGGACGTGACTCATCCTCGAACTGCAGCCGCGAACAGCCGAGGACTAGATACATAAAGTCTGGAAAGTCGATTAGTTCTTAAATTGAACAACTGACTCATTTATCGAATTTATCCATATCATGATTTCATCTGAAGAATCTTTAAAGTCGTTTCCACATAGAACGAAATTAAATGTGAACATACACTGTCAAGGTTGTACTATAATGACTGAAGAAAAGCACGGAGAGAAGACCACGCTTTAATTCAAGGACTTTCAATGTGAATGAATCACGAAAAGCACTGGTGCTTACGCTATCTTATGTAATTACCTACGTCTGCACGCGTTTGTACCTGCTAAGAGAAATATTTAGGTCAAACAGGGAGGAAGGAACAGAAAGCTGAGAAAACTACTCACGATGAGCTTCAATGTTTACACTTTTAACCAAATAATATAAGTGTTCAAATCACAAAGGATAAGACGAGAATGACGAGTAACAGGCCTACGCATGGAGGAAATACAAAATGCATACAAACATTTTTGTTAAAAAAACCTGCAGAAGAGAGAAATGGGGTGTGGACTAGATTCATCTGGCTCAGGGTAGCGAACAGTGGCAAGATGTTGCGAACACGATAATAAAAGAAGATTCTACTCCGTGGAGTTCATAAGTTGGTATCCGGCTACCATTTTACACACGGTCAACAATACGCAAACGTTATTACAATTCATGTATTCCTCTCCGGTTACAACGTGAGGACGGTAAACTTTTAAAACTTCGGAGTTGAGTTTGTGCAAACTTTTCTATGCGTTGACGTGCCATCATACAGTTCAACACTGCACGAAAGATAGGACACTCTTCTGACACTTGTTATGGAATACCACGACCTTCACAACAGGAATATCGGGGGCACGCTCTGGGAACCGTGCAGGTCGTTCAAATGATGGCTTTGTGGTCGCGTGCCGAGGATTGGAGCGACAAGTGGGCGGAAACCACGAGATGTAGAGGCAGGTCAGGGTCTGAGCAAGCCGGCAAAACAACTCTATTCCCATTCCTTTATTCTTTCTTTCCCTTTTCTCCACCGTCACAATATTCTTCCTGGGATTTTTTTACCTCAACGTTTTTATTCTCTTTCTTCCCGTAGCTCGCTCTTCTAGCTGAACATTGCGAGATCTAATTGGCGTCCCATGTCGCGGATAGCGATTACAGGCGCCGTGGGGAATCATCTGTTCCCCGCTTCTGAGGCTCCACCACTCGATTCCGATACACGACTCCTATTAATAATCCGTGGCGTAACAGACCTCTGAGGGCCAAAACCTATCAACTGTGTTGTAACTGCGAAAATACTTAAAAGAAATACGGCCTGGTAATGTAATTTAATTCCAATTATAACCAACACCTGTAGGCCTTTTTGTACCAAGGAGATGTTGCACTCTCCTTTCAAGCTACTTCTTTTTAATAATGTTGCATTATTACAAATCACAATGGATATGAAAAATAAGACAGATTATGGACTACACCACAGTTATTAATGCCATAACCAACAAATTGGAAACTGCTATTACTTCTTGGCCTTTAGCATTTATAATTTATGAATTCGTATTCTTCTTCTTCCGTTTCTTGACCGTTATTTCTTCCATTCTCCTCTATTTTCCCATCCTTCTCTATCATGGTTCTTGTAATTCTGTCGTTCCATCCTGGTCTCGGTCTTCCTCTCTTCCTTCTCTCTTTTGGTTGCCAATTCATAGTCTCTTTTGGTAACCTTTCCTCCTCCATCCTCTGCACGTGTCCGTACCAAATCAGTTGTCTTTTCTCTATCTCCTCTATTATATCTCATTCCACCCTCATGATTTCTCTAATCCTTTCGTTCCTCACTCTCTCTCTTCTGGGAATTCCAGCCGCTCTTCTTAGGAAATCCATTTCCATTATTCTCAACTTATTTTGTTGTTGTTCCGAAAGTTTCCAAATTTCTGCTCCATATAGAGCCACGCTTTGAGTCATCGTTTTATATATTCTCTCTTTCGTTCTTTTTGTGATATTTTTGTCCCATAATATTGGGTTGAGGGCTCCGATGAGTCTCCTTAATTGTTTTATTCTTTCCTCTGTTTCAATTCCATACATCCCGTGGTCCCCTATCATCGCTCCTAGATATTTAATTTTTTCTGTCCTCTTTATTACTTCTCCCGTTTCCATTATCAGTAAGTCATTAGTATTTCCTAAATTCCAATACACTGTCTCATCTAAATTTAGTGTTAGTCCCCAGATTTGATATTCTTCTTTTACTTTCCTCATCCTAAATCCCAGGTCTTCTTCTGTTTGTGCTATCATCACTTGGTCATCGTAATTTATAAATTCGTATTCTATAAATTCTTCTACACTTCATTATTACGGTACTTCAAACACATACGTCCATGGAACAGGATATTTACTTGACACGATGCAGAAGGTCAGTCATTCAAGAACTACCCCTTTTCACTGAACCCGAAAGTCTATCATGGCTATCATTACAGCCGAAAATTGGGTCTACTCAGTCAGTTAAATATAATAACATAACACAATTTTTCTAAGAACTACTTCAATACTGCATTCAATTCTATGTGTTTCGTTTCCAGAAGATGTCTTCTTTTAACTAAATTCAGACGAGTTTCTTCGTCCGTCACAGAATCTTCGATTTACCCACTTGCAACGACAATGAGTGAAGGGCTCAAATTACTGGATTACGCTGTCCCTCCACTTCTTTTAAACCTTAATATTATTTATAGCGTAGGGCACAGTTTCCAGACCCCCAAATCTCATTTATTCCCTCTGGGCTGGAGACGAGGTTTCACACCCACATGAAACAACGGCGCAAACGTGACCTACATTAAGGAACTATCCCAACATCTGCCTCGGAACAATCAAAGAATTTCTCAGCACAACCGAACTCAGGCCGAGATTCGATCTGAGGCAATTCCAGAATGCGAAAAAAGAAGTCTGCGGACTCAAGTGTGGGGAACAAAGAAGTCAGGCAAGTGGCCCACCCGACCATTCCACTGACTCAGTAACTACTCACTTGTAAATTGTTTGTTCTAGGGAAGAACTTAAACTGGAATTGCATACGTTCACGTTCTCCATATTTTGCTTCTGATCACGCAAAACAGTTTCTGATCCAGATAAATGACAGATTTTTCTTCAAGATGACACATTCTGCAAAATAAATCAGATGTGGATGAAATTTCATGTGCTTGTAAGCATAGAAACGTCTCAGGCTCTGCGGCAGGAACAAGTAAATGATTATACTAAGAGCAAAGGTAGAATGGTGAAGAGACAATACGCCGAGAAGATACTAATTTATTAAGATGGATCTTAGTAAACTAGATTGTGAGGATGAAAGTTGGATGAAATTGGCTCAGGATCGTGTCCAGTGGTGGTCTTTGGAACTAGAAGATCATACTATGAACGTGTAAGCTCATGAATTAGAACTTAAACGTGTCTCATAACTTGTGAAGCTACCAAGTGCCGAGTCTCTTAACACGGTCATAATTCTATTAATTGATTATGAGGCTTCTGTGTTATATAAAAACCAGTTTGATGTTTGTAGGCAGCTAAAAGTTCAGTGTGGAACCACTAGATGGTAAAATATTCCACTAAGCGCTATCACTCGATATTAGGCAACGTTTAAAATTATACATTATCAGGGATGGAAAGGAATACGAATGAAAGAAAGGATGGTATAAAGGGATAAAAAGGACACGGAAAAAGAAAAAATGGGCTAAGGAAATAAAAAAAAGAAAAACAATTCCCCGTCAAATTTCAACGGGCGTTTCCCACTGCAGAGAATATAACTACTCGAAACTTAATACAACATCCTGCGCTTATATTTGTACTAGTGTATTTACTGGCCTCTAAAAATTACGTTGTTATTTAAGGTAATTACGTGTCGTCCAATATAACACCAACATCGATACAATATACACGTCAAGCCAAGTTAATGTATTCCGTTATCATTTGATACTTCTTTCCTTGTGGCATGTTCCAGTTCGCAATTAAAGGAACGGCGACACACATACTCATACACACATATCTTTAAAACATTTTTGATAACTTATCGTGCATTTTAGATTACAATTTCTCTTTCATTTCCCTATCATCTTATCCTTATGTTGTTTTTTAAATAACACATTTGACTCATTACGTTAAAAGCCTTACATTTACCTTGTATACAGTTTATCTAAATAGTGCGCTATTCAATGTATGGTATAAACGTCAGCAGAATACAGCTAATAGTTCCAAAGTATTATATATATAAGACAGGACAAAGCGTTTATAATTAAAAGATAGTTGTTTGTATAATTGGATTTTCATAAAAAAATTCAATAGAAAACGTAGTAAGTAATTACGCAAAAAACCAGTTGACCAAGTGAAAAGTGCAATGGGAATACACATATATGCACTGTTTTGCGTTAATAATGTCACCTAGTTTGATTTTAATAGCGGTTTGCATGAACCTAAAAAGGGGGAGAAATACACTATGTACCCTGAATTCAACCACATAAGCTTCCAAATGTGTTATTCTTTATTTTGCATCCCTCTTTCGCCTTGATGTTTAATATTACTTACAGAAACCTATAAAGCGTATTTAATACATTTTCCCAGTCAGGCGGGCAGTTTCTAGGTTGAGTTTTAAAAGAAAAATTCAAACCAAAATTAAACTCAATCTACAGCCTTCGTTGCAGAATGTCAATGTCAAATTTACTTTGAAAATCAGTAGTTTCGTAATTACAACTGGGCAGATACCACCTCTAAATGAAACCAATTAGTGAACGTTATGCGAGAAGCGCATGATAATTATAATTTCGAGAGAGGTGAACATATATCAGCCAACCAAAGGGATGGTTTATCCCATCTCTCTGAAGTAACAAAGCTGAACATGTCTTGGAGAATCCAAAGCATTTCCACCACGTTCACCGGACTTGAAAGCAATGGGTTTCTACAAACAAATATCTACAGTTTGCAAGCAAACCTTTAAAGCAGAAGAAACAGGATACAGAGTCAGGAGTAGCAGATCGAAGAAGCGGCACTTTCATAGCAATTTAAGGGGGATTTCTTTTCGGGGAGAGAGGCAGAGGAGACAGAGCACGACGCGCGAATGTGAGAAGAACAAAGAGTCCATTTCGAGCACCTGCTGTTGTGACTTGTCTTTATGTTCTACCACACTTGTCCTGAGTTCAAAACGGACACACCCACAGCTCCGTTAACCCTTCAAAGCCCACTGAAGACGACATGTACTACTCAGCAGGCGCAGAAATCTGAACTTCTGTTCCGAGAGGGGACTTATCTCTGATAGTCGCCTCGAAAGATTCAAGTCGAATAGGAACTGAAAGTCTGAACAGTATAAAAACGAGCTTCAGCTTAAGAGGGTTAATGTGATTTTATGTACAGGTGTTCATTTCGCATTATGGTTGGGATTTATGTTTCGAAACCACCCTAATTTGTTACCTAAACATTTTTTAAGGGATACATCGAGGTTGGAAATCTAAAATCCAGTTCATAGAAAGCTGATAAAACAGAACTGTAATCATATTGTCTGTCAAATGAAATATTTAAATTTTTATATAAATAACAAATGGAACAAAAATATTGTTACTGAACAATGTTTATAAAGATCACAGCATAAACACCGGGCATTGGTATAGAAAGCATATTTCGCTGGGGGAGATGTTTGGTACAATTAATGTGAGGTTATATACATGCTGGTGGAACCCCGGTGTGGCCACAGCTAGCGGAGCTGGCGGTCAGGTAACGGCAGACCGCAACATAGTCGGGGAGCCGTGACCGCCAGCCACGTGACACAACATGCCAACGTGGTCTACATTCTACAATCATCTGACACTTGTGTGGTTGTATGTTTCGCATGATGCGAGAACACCATGTCATTTCAGTTGATAAATTATTTCACCCTTCCTTGTTTGTTCGTGCTATTTTACGGTGCATTATCAACTGCAGAGGTCATGTACATTCACTTTGCTGCTGAATGATTGACTGCATGACCAAAGTATCCTTAAGCAGCTGTCGTCATTCGACTGGACGAAAATTACTTGCTTTGACGCAACCGGATGATTCTTCACAGTGTTGAAAAGGCACCCCCCCCCCTCACATTACTACATGTCTCGCACATACCGCCATTACAGACTCTTAATATAAAAATAATAAGCAAAGAGCACAAAATATAAAGATAGCAATTGTCAAATATATAAAGTTCTATGTTGGTCAAACTCATGCTGTGTCTATATAGGGCTTCTTAGACTCATGTTTTCAAACAGGTTCGTTCAGCATGACACACCAAGCTTCACAACAAAATAAAAGAAAAGTGAACTCGCAGTGTAATACCGCATCAAGATTTGTTATAAAGACCACGGAAAAATAAAATATTTTGAGATGAAGTACTGAGTTATTCAGTTTATAGAAAACAACTGTTATGCAACCAATGTGTCTGTCGTCACGTTTATCACAACAGGCAGCCACTGACACCACCTTCTCTATTCATAAGTATATAATCCGTTTTAATATTATAATCTTCCCTTTATGCCGCGTCGTATTCTGGGTGTATTTATTGACTGCCTTACGGGTGTAATAAACCCTGTCCAACTTGTCCCTCTTCATTTAGTCTAACCGATCAGAGCTTTTGATACAGACTCAAAACAATCGAATAACCAACCTAACCTCGTTGACACAGTTCATTATTTCTGACATGACTCCCTTTCTGACTTGCTCAAGCAAGCTTTTGTAGATTCACGGACACTATACCAAGCCAGTAGTAACGTTACAGCATCCTGAACAGTGACAGCCGTTAGCATTATTATTCCACTCTCGCTACTGAGCGAGCAGTCTGCTGAGGCCAGCAGTACGTACTACAACACTACCCTCTGATCCAACCGCCCGTTCACACGTCCCAAGGCAATTCACACACCCAGCGTGCGCATGAGAAATCCCCACGTTGCAAAACACCAACAAATTAAAGCTCGTTTTCAACAATTTTCACGCCATAATAAATGGCCCACATCACTCTTCGGAAGTAACAAACAGGCAGACAATCTTCCCGTAAAGAATATGGACAGACTGACGATAGAAAAATAAAGATGAACTTGGGACACAAAGGCACAGGCCTTACCGATCTAACCCCACAAAGCCCGAGATAATAGTATCAGCGTCAAGTGTTAGAAGTTTGCGGTTCTGACTGTTTTAAGGTAAAGGACTCAAACATTTAGTCAAGCTAACCGTTCTATGCGCCTTAACTCGAACCTAGGAATTCCAATTGCGCAACAGGGTTGCTAAACATATGACCAAAATGTTCGATTACATTTAAACGCAAGAGAGAGTTTGGAAAAGACAAATTATATGTTTCAAAAGTATGAAGAAATATGTGTATTGCGATTTTAAGACTGAAATGGTTTACAGTTTACATGAATAATATAGTAATTTTGGGAATAATGTTTTCTGGATTATAACAATCACTGCAGGATATGATTTTGAGTTAAATGTCCTGGGTCGTGTCGATTACTATTTATGTTAACGGTGAAGGGGGCTACAGCCAATTCCGTAGTGGAGAACATGATAATTTTTTATTTCCGCTATGTATGAAAGAATGACTTAATAAGAATGAAATTTTTAATATATTTATTAAGCACGCGGAAAAATGTGAACGGCTCGTAGGCGTAAAGTTTAATTGGAAATTGCCAAGCGTTGTATCACTTTCGAACACGTATTAATCCCACATGAGCGAATAACATTAAGCTGGATCTTAAAAAAATGAGGTGAGAGAATGTGTACTTTATTCACTTATCTTAAGACTGAGTGCAGTACAAGAATGTTCTTACATTCACACGCACAACAAGAAAGCTCGGGTTCGATAAAAGCCGGTAAATCATTTGATAAGCTGAGCAACTACTAGTTTCTCAAGGGCCCTGACCAATCGAGTTTTGTTATCTCAAAATGGAGGCCACCCTTGACTTCACCGTTACATATTAAATCTTATCTGGAGAGTTACATTTGGGTGAAAGGGCATTCGGTATCTAATATTTACTTTGTAATATTATTTCAGCTTTCAATGCCAACAGGTCCTGGAAGCAACGTACAACACTTAACCAGTCGTGGGAATGTGTTGTCAGCCGGACTTTTTTGTGTGGCCTTGAGCGCTAATATCAAGAAGAAGAAAGAACTAACATTTATAAAATATTCATATAATTTTATGCCAAAATTAATAATTTTGACATAAATATTTTGTGAGTAAAATCATAAAAATATATTCAATAACGTATTCATTTATATTCACACGTATTTTAGATTAATGCAAAGTACGAGTTATAATAGGTTTTTACGAACTAACACAAAACTAGAACGAAACACCCAATACCAAATTTCATTGGAATCGGTTCAGTAGTTGAGAAGATACAATATTTGGGCAGACAGACAGATAAACGGGAATCGTCCCCATCATGTGCTCCCTTTATGAAGTTCGTGCAAAGACCACATTAAAGCACAATCATAAATGCAACACATGGGACGGGAAAATTAGTCAGACGCCATGAAACATTTCCATCGCTATGATAGATTTAACATTTGCACATCATTTCATCACATCACATGGGGATATTTATCATACTCATAGCATATGCACATACAAAGTAATTGCATAAAAGTGGTACACCTGGGGGGCTCCGAACAAACATCTCCCACTCGCAAAACCCGCACGATTCCCATAGTCACTGGCGTAACTGCTTGAAAAATGCGTCTAACTGATAGCTGCCAAGCAATCAAGCCAGGTGTTCAGACGGCTTGTAGCCCAACCTGGAATTAATTAATCTGTAAATGCAAATTAGAACCTTCAAATTACATTTCAAATGAGTGGCATCTCCAATGGTTCATTATATCATCACATGTGCCTACGCATGGGTCCAAAAACGAAAAGTTTATAAATCACTTGGTATATTAGACCTGCTTGTGGAAGCAACGGATGTTCTTAAAAGGTCCTATGTTTTGTAAAGGCAAAGTAAAATATTGCTTTGTAACAACACTTAGTTAACTGCAGAAACTTCAGCGTCTAACTGCAGAATTAGCATTACACTTACTTCCGAAAGTAATCAGCCATGGCCTGGTTAAGATACTGTTTCAGAATTTCACTGGAAAACCGAAAAAATCAGAGGTTAACCAAGATGGTGGATAGTCGGTCAAGATATGAACCCGAGATGTACGGAGAGCGAAAAAAAGCCCATTAAACCCCATCTACAAGTTCTGTAAAAAGAAAGTACGTTTTATATTACTATTACCATTCCTTCTCTTTTCTGAGGGTTTTCCTTGTGCTTTTCCCTTTGAACCAATGCTAAACCCCACCACTCAGGCTTAGAATTTCTGATTGTAGCACTTTCCTTATAATGTCTGATGTTCCTAGCACAGCGTTTTTTTGTAGAGAATCTAGTGAATGCGTTCTCCGTATTGTTTCCAGATTTTTATCAGTTTTGTTACAATTCCTGTGGCTCCAATAAATATCGGTATAACAAAATAATTCATGATCAATATTAGCAGAATTTCTACATTTAAATTCTTGTATTTGAATTTATTTTCGGGCCCCTTGTGTATCACATTCCTATCCGATGGTAATGCTACATATGTCAGAAGCAAGATTAATTTTTCTTGTTTAAAATTATAGGCCCATTTTCCGGAAATTCCTTATCAGTTTGTACCCCTTTATTAAACATTGTCATTACGGAAGTGGATTAGCATATTTATTATTATATATATAATATTAAAATCAGATGATGACTGTCTTCTGGGTTGTTGCGCCATGTTGATTGGTATACGTTTACCGACGTTTCAGAGGTCCTTTCAGCTTCCATCAACAGGGCAATGATGGAGGCAGCAGGGACCTCTGAAAAGTCGGAGATCTTCTACCAGACTACACGGCGCAACAACCAAGAAGACAGTCATCATCTGATTTTAATATAATCTCACTTTGGAGACGGAGGTGTCAAACGTTTGATTACTTTATACCGAACAGAACTGATGTTCTACTTTCTTTCTTTTAGACTTCATCCATCCATCGCCTGTCCGTCCACATACAGGGAACAGGTCAGTCTACCGGATCCAATGAAATAGGTTTCTCCGCCGCAACTTTTTACTTGAAGATGAAGATCCACATTTCGACACATAGTGACTTTATAACGTTTTAAAAATCTTAACTTTTCAGATAGGCCATGGGTGAAGTCCAAAATCAATAAGTAATCGAAATAGCAGTAACAGCATAGCCAGAGAGAGGAAAGACTATAATACGTACGTGTGTCTAAAATTTACCGGTAAAAGAATGCATTACTGTAAATACAACAATGACAACGGAAGTGATGTCACAAGTAAGGAGAGTGAACATGATGAAGAACACACAAATATTTCTGACGACTCTTGAGTGTGACTTTCTTTTTAGGTAATGCTACGGGGAACCGTCGTGGTGAGGGAATTGGGGATGGATGCCTTGAACAAAACGAACTCCTACTTCGGGCACTTCCTTTTTTATTACTCCCGGACTCTCGTAGCTCTAAAAACCTTAATGTGCCTATTAAAATTCATTGTCTGTTCCATGGCCAAGTATATGAAGTGAAAATACATCTCGAAGACGCGTATTGAATAAGTAATGAGGCATTTCTACTCTTCCTCTCTGTTTTGTTCTTTTATCTTTCTTTCGGTTCCTGCCAATAGCAATGGATGTTGTTTGCCTCGCATCAGAGAATGGTTAACTAAAACACAGTCAAGAAGAAGGATATTAGTTCACATGGCGATGCCCTAAACTGTCTAATCCAAAATTTTAAAATTTTCTACATGGAGAAGACATTTCCAGGACGATCTTCGCTGAAACCGTTTGCTGTAACAATCACGAAGGTCAGTCACTGCAACGTATAGAAGTTCAGCTGCAGACAGACACAGCACAACAGCTAGTTCAACGATTTGCGACACTGACGCGTATATGAGTAACTTCAAATTTCGGCGAACAAGACCCGTAGAATGTTGAAGGTGCTCCAACGTTCCGGCAAACAAAGAAGCTGCCGCCTTCAGTGGGAACGTCTTTTTTTCGGAAACCTTTGTATACATCTAGCAGGAGGAGATGAGTGGATGATAAAAGCGTCACTGGACGATCAACGGAGAAAGGTGCCATCCAACAGGGAATTATTGCCATACAGTTGTCCCATAATTGCGTATCAAAAAAGTATACAGCGTTATTCAATGCTATAAAATTGAACAAAAATGCTCAATGGGTATAAAGAGCTTGCTATAGAGATACTCGATATCTCACCCTACGGGAGTGTTCACAGTTCCAACTGTCAACGGCAATTCAACTAAACTCGAATCGACTTCATCGTACCTGTAGCTGCCCTTAACATAACGCATACAACAGAACTGCTTTGTTCGCACTGGATCAACCGCGACTAGACCTCGACGCAACCTGATGTCAGTCGAACAAGTAGAGTTGCTAGCAAATGTCAGTGCTAGTCACTCAAAAACTTCAATCAACAGTCGTTTGTTTACGTGCGACCATTTTATTAAGATTCAGCATGAAAGACGATACAGAATTGGACGTACCGGTAAAGCCAGCAACAGCGAATTGCGTTAGTGTGACTGCTAGAAAAATTACCTGATTGCTACCTGCGTTTCGATGAGTTGCAGCTGAGTTGCCGTTGATAGTTGCCCCAGAACGAACACTCCGAATGAACTCTTGAACGACGGATGAACAGTATAAAGTTCAGTCAAGACAAACGGTTTCCTTCTGAACAGGACTGTAAATAAGGTTTTTTATCACTAAGCTTACTTCTTTCATTGAACCAATAATTCTCCTTCAAACACCAATCTTCCGCAACATTTGTCTCTCTCGCACAATGTCTTTGTTACTTCGGAATGTAATGCAAAACTGATTAATAATTCAAGCGATTAAGTTTGTTTTAATTCCAATCTTGGGGCATATTTGATATACACGACGTTCTTAGAGAACAGCAGTCTTCAGCAACCTCCTGGATATGAAATACACATCAGAGAGTGGAAACTGCCAGACAGTATTAGTAAATTGAATTAAGAAGCATTGCGACAAATTTTTTGTACAATTAAAATTAGTGTATAGTATTTCCGTCTGTTGTTATACGGTTAATATTCGAGATGCCCAGTCTATTTTGACACAAAGGGTAACGTCTATGATGCGTAATACAGGAAAACGCTGGTTTTGGGTCTAATAATGCGTTATGTGTTCTTTGAGTTAAAAGCTGAATGTTTATTTAACGAGCTTCGAACTGAACTCATTAAATGAAGGAATAAATGAACGAAATTAACTTGTTACAAGGGATTAAAAAGCAATTTACTAACAAAATGTATTATTTACTCAGTGATGCTGTCAGTAGCAAAGATAATAGAGCACCGAAAAAATTAAGCGTTTCAGATGTACTGAAAATTATCATATATTTTCTATTGTTCACCAATTAACACAGCTTATGCATATTTATTTATTTGAGATAAAACGGAATGTAACTGTGATTAACGAATGGCAAACCACGTTCAATGCCGTTCTCACTCAGTGTTACATTTATTTCGAGAATGTTGGCAGGCAAATTAACATCGATAATAAATGTCTCGTGCAAATCTAACGATGGAATGAAGGAAAACTTAATTAAAATGCTTCAGATTATTCTCTTCACATTAATCAGAATGTTTAAATTTTTTAAACAAATTGGATCGCACACCAAACTTACTACACTATTAAAAATAATGAACCTATTTATGTGTTTACCACATTTTTGCACACGCAATGCGGCTAAAACAAACACTAACTTTAGACAACAACATTCAAATTGGTTAAACAAATAAAAGAACAATTTAATTACATACAGTTGATAGGGCATTTATTAACAAGAGATGTGAATTAAAGCGTCATCTCAAACGTAAATTTCAAGTAAACTGTATTGAAAATCACTCTGCATAAAAAATATTTCAGTCTTAAGAACTGTGCTACGGTCCTCTAGGAGGACCCTCAAAGCCGCAAGCTACATTTTTTAGACCCCTCGAAAATTATCTGTTACACCATAATTCAGATAAAAGCTGTAAATTTCCTTCTGAAGTTTAAAACGCACGATATATATTACGGGTTATTTTTATCGTTTATTTCATAGTTTATTTAACGGTGCTTTATCAATGTGCATAGCGTCGAATGGAAGAATGAATCAACTGAGGAAACTATAACGTGGCTCGATCTAGTCACCCACCAAGTGCGTGCTTGGATACACTGAATAACACCATGAAACACATGAGAGAGCATAGCCAATCTCCCAACTGAGAGTCAAACCCGGAACCTCTTGTATACGAAGCAGGAATGCTAAACAC
This sequence comes from Zootermopsis nevadensis, assembly GCF_977971745.1. NCBI lineage: Eukaryota > Metazoa > Arthropoda > Insecta > Blattodea > Termopsidae > Zootermopsis > Zootermopsis nevadensis. The sequence continues at coordinate 1,198,604 of NW_028259151.1, read as the reverse complement.
TCAACTGTAATGTTCCGTACATATTACAGATCTGTCCTCAATTTTTAATGCATGAATTAAGATAGCAGAAGAGACCCACGTGATTTAGTTTTCTGTATATACTGAATCGCATCATGCAATTCAAATGCGTCGTCCATATTTAAATGAGAAGTAGGTCTGTCATAAATTTAAATCATAACTGTCCACAGGGGAAAATAAAAACTAGAGAAGCAGGTGTAAAGATGATAAACTCTGTATAGAAGGAGGGGAGACTGGAATTAAATTTGACAGCTGCTGATGATATATAACTTCAGAAAATATTAAGATAAATTTATAGATATGAGTAGGCCATAAAGTTATTTATACCATAACTCCATACTATTCATAGGAACATTCATTAAGGAGATTCTTTTATACAGTACGGACGTATATAAAATAAAACATTATATTATATTAAAGTTTACATGTTCAAAGCAGAATGATAAAATGTGGTAAACGGTAAAAATAGGCAGTGTACATACACATATAGAAAATATCCTTCAAAAGTAAAATAAAATTGAAAAGAGAAAAAATAGTGTCGTAAATAACAAGTTTTGTGATACGTAATGTTTAAAAATACAAATTACATTGCAAAATAAAATGCTTTATAAATATTCACTAATATATTTTTAACGGAACCAATAGTTGTTTAGCACCACATAGTTTGTATTACCATTTTCTCGTTTCAACAGAAACTGAAGAAGATTCTATTACTGACAAGATAAAAAGAACGTAATAAGCGTATATTTATCTTATTACGAATAAGTATGATCCATATCCAAGTACAACGCATTTCAATGTCTTTCACGGTCATATTCACAATGTTAATTAGAGCACCAGTATTTAAAGAAAGGAAATGTGTTAATACCCGACGTAATGCATTATTTTAAAATTACAAAAATTACATCACGAACAATTTAAATATTCGATTTGGTGATGTGATATGTGCAACTCGTTTAATTATTTTTCCATTGTGTCCTTTCTTAAGGCCAACATGCAACATTAACATATTGTTTCTATCATGAAACACTTGCATTAAATTACGGATTCTTGAACTCTCTCTGTCAAGTAGGTTAGTAAGCGGTTCCTGCGAGACACAGCATTTAAGAATGTCTTGTCTTTTAACTTTCTATTTTTCCGTAATCGATGCCTTCCATATATCTTCGTTGTACAGAAATCACTCGTTTCCCCGCCAGTGATCACAGATGAGTGTGAAAACATCACGGATTTGGAAGGATATGTAATAAAATCGTGGTAATATGTATTCTCCCCATTTTGAGGTGTGGGTGAGAGGCTAACAACCCCCAAAAGAAAAATTAGCAATCTACGAAATATTACTCAAGGCCCCTGAACCGTTCTAAGGTTCAGGCCTTCAATGACCTCTGGCGGCCAGCATTTGAACTGGGTTTGGTCGACTACGAGAGGATGATGGACCATCAAGATAACGTTCCAGTAATAATTCCTCTATGTCCCTTTACGTCATTATTAGCCAATTAGCTGTTCTTCCCCCTCTCCATGTCTCAGGCTCGGGAAGACGCGTGATCTGGACTGACCTAACGGTGGGTCGACCTCTTCCGGTTCGACGGTCATAATGAACAGACGTGCGTAGAGTTATGTCTGGCACCAAAAATTGTCGAGGCCGTCAATTTTGGTTCAAACATAGCTTAGTACGGTCATTATGATAGTTGACTGGATCTGCACCCTGTACATAAGTTTTTGTTCTGTTGTGTTATTATTCTTATGAGTAAATGGACTTGTAAGTATGGTGTGCTTGGGGTCGGGTGTGGCCCAGTGTGAAACGTGTATGTATCATCATATAGGTCGACTAGTATTGTATTGTATTTGTTTAATCATGTATATTACTCTTTTGTTTTTGTGTGTAAATGAAAAGTGTAGTTGTTGCGTTGTGGTAAATGTATCGCGTGCGTTAGACTGTTGCATAAGGCAGTATGGGATGCCCTGTGCGAGGCTAGCAGCGCGATAAGTTCGGGGAACCACCAGTTCGATCACGAGCTACTGCGTAGCGGAACACGTGATCCCAAAGCTTACGCCTGGTTGAGAGGCTAGTGGCTCTCTTGGTCTCATGGGAGCGTGTCACGCCGAGACAAGATGAGTGTTTGAATCCTTGTGCGGTTCAAACGGATGACTGATCAATGTATGGGACTTGATCTTTCATGTTTCTGATCGCGGACCATAGGAATTGGTCGATCGGAAAAGTAATGAAGCTTTGGAGGAAGTGTTGTAACGTACGCATCGTGTTTTGATTTCACTGGGTGTTGGGTGTGTGCGACTGTTGTGTGTATGGATGTCTGTGTATTAGTATGTGTATGATGTTACGTGTAAGTTGGGGATGATCTGGCATCCGATGGCGAGGTCAAAGTTTTTCAAAGGGTTGTGTAGGAAACCCGAAACTGTGGGATGTTCCATGGGGCACCTTGAGATTTATTGGGAAGTTGCAAGCTGAAAGGTGTGAACACCTTTAGTTGCACTTCGCCAAATAACCGGAGTACGGTGTTGTAACGTAGCGTGGCTACGAGATCACGTATGTAATACTATATATGATGTTTATGTTACGGCTGGTATGGCAGCTGAAGGGACGTTTGCGAGTATTAAACCAATACTCGCAAACCTACAAATTGTACGGGGGGGCCTTATGTATTATTCTGTATCAAAATTGGGAATGGTTTCCCAATCTGTGTTTTTGGTGGGGCTGTCCTCTGTATGAACGCACCTAGGGTCTGTATGAATGTGGTAACTTGAAATATTGTTTCTTCTGAAGGATTAATTTGTATTCTTGTTTTTGTATTACAGTTTTGTTTTTGTCATTCTTGCCTTGTTCAATTTTAAATATTAAATTCATTTAATTGCTTTAACTTCAATTGATTGGGATTTGAGTTTGATTTGAGAGTGAATGTTCAACTGCCTTCAATGTTCCTTGGTTTCCCCACGAATATCTCGGGGCGTAGAATACACGAGCAACCGAGTCAGCAGCAGGTGGACCGGAGTTTCGGTTCACCCCATACTCGAGACATTTGGCGTGAAAACTGAAACTGATTGAGGGTGGGCCCTTGGGGACATGACAATGAGCAGTATTATTATTGATACTGTATATCGATATGAAAGTTTTATTGAAGTACCTGAATCTGATCTAAAATTAAACAGCGATTTCAGAGTTACTGTCAAGTTCGTTACCCGCTTACTAGAACCCCTACTTTCCATCCTAGGTATCCGACAGGCCAGGCCAGATTGCACAAATATCGCCTGTTAACCTTGGTAGTTCGGAAACACACTGCGAGGGTGTGGGAAAAGTTTCTATCCGCCACAGCATTCAGATGGCTGAATTGTGAATACCACTCGCATTGAAATGTGTCTGGTTCAAGAAACAAGTGGAGCTATATCATAGCTGGATATCTGAATGCTTCGTCTTAGGAGTTTGTATTAATGGTTTTCATACACGTAAACATGGGATGTCTTGACGTTATCTTTCAAATGGACACATGATTAAAAATAAATATATAAAACCAATAAAATCTTCTAAAATCATCAGGGTTCTGATGGGGACAGAGATGGTTCCCGAAACGTCGGTTTACTACGGTAACCAGTTGACGCGGCTGATTGCCCAAGAAGATTTTATTGGTTGTACTCGCCGCGGAAGTCTCAAATCCTAAATATACAAAATTCACAGTTACCTCAGGATTACGTTATTGTACCAAATTATTAATACAGAATTAAGGCATTACAGAATCTATTTAATTTGTTTCGCGCCTAGGTCAGACCGTGTGGGAATTGTGGTGGAGAAACTGGCATTGGGACAAATTTTTCTGAGTCCTTCGATCTTCCCCTACCAACATCATTTGCACGCTGCCGCATTTCCACAGAGAAACAGTTTAATTCCCATAGCAAACATCAACTTATATCTGACGTATAAAATTATTTATAATTTCCTGTTCTTAATCCTAAATCTTCTTCTCTTATTCCTCTCTATTATTAACAGGGAATGTGGTACGATTTGAATCACACAAATAACTAGAAATAAGAGCAAAACCTAAGAGTAGAACTTTAACAGTCAGAAGAAACAGTCGGCACGAAACAATTGGTAACACGAAAATGGCTATCTTCGGCTTGTAGCGCCGTGTAGTCAGGGCGATGAGACTCGTACTCACCGCCATGAAAATCACAAATCCTAATTATTAACATAATTTATTACATCAGAAGCGAATTATAATTTACTCATTTGTATGGCGTAGTTTATACACATTAACTTCGTTTACGATTACGCCTATCTGTCTGCATGACGTATAGTAGAAAACTGAGAATGGTAGAGCCTATTGTTGATTCTCATTTTAAAGCCATAGTTCAGAGAAAGTTTTGTGTCAATACCATTTATACATCACTACATTTAAATGTGTGCTTTCACTGTTCCAACTTATCTTAGTCATTGAGAAAGAATTAAACTGTCATATGTCTATCACTTCTTTGTAGTACGATTCATTTTCTTTTATTATGTACATTTTTCTCATGGATTTCTTGCGGGTGCCTGGCACCAGGATGCTGTAAGGGAGAATAATCGGACAGGGGGGAGAAGGAGAGGGTAAAAGAGACAAACTGCATAACGATTAGCTTTGTAATTTTCATTCTTCATAACACATTATTATGATGATCAAATCTGCAAGGATAAGATGGACGGGCATGTAGTACGCATGATAACAGATAATACATTTTTGCCGGAAAATCTGAATCTAGTCACAATTGGGATGATATTACAAAAAGTCCCTTAAAATGGTGTGACTATGTGGACCTGAGTCACATGAAGATGGCTGTCTTCCGGATTCGTGCGATGGATAATATTAAAACAGCAGAGCAGATTTCGAAGGGGCGTGGTCGAATATGACGATAAAGGGAATAATAACAAAATTCTTATTTGTCGATGATAGTCTTCTGGGTAGTAACGTGAACCTGTATGCATGTAGATGTTACGGAGGTACATATTGCCTCTATTTCCAGATCTCAAGCGCAGCTGTTGGGGATTGTATACTTCGTGTCGTGCTTGAAGAAAAACTGGGACAGGGGAAAACAGTCCAACTAAAGTCGAGGAATACGTCCTCATTTCAGCCCTTAAAATGGAGGCAATGTCCTAAGGCACACCCGGGATTCGACACACAGACCACGTGAAAAGAAGTTCAAAAGCGACACGAACTACGGTAGTCAAAACGAAGAGCCGATAATAAACATAATTTGTACAGCCTATAGCTTTACAGTGTCTGGAAATCTGTAAGTATTTCAGCATTCTTCCTTTAATCCTGTCAACCCACATAGTAAACATGGCCTAGTGTTTATTTTAAAGTAAGGTCGAAAAAATCTTTTTCAGCGCATCGCAATGTCAGAAAAACGACTGGACCGTTACACTTCGAAGAAAAAACTAACACCAATGTAAACAACCGGATACTCGAACAAGGCCCAAGCCGCTACAGCCATCTAGGTCATCACAGAAAGGGAACGCAACACACTTTTGTTTTGTTCGAAAACAAAATTACATCAACTGATCTCAAGATAAGGTTCCACGCATAGTTATTCAAGAAACAAAGCATTGCCTTCCAATTAAATGCTGAAAACCTTTTATGGATGTCGTAATGGTCAGTGCTCCTTACAAGTCTATAAAGGGACAACTTACAATAACGACCATTTTATTTAAACGACGTCACATATAACACGACATTAAACCCTGTCCTTGTAAGGAATGACACTCTACAGTGGCGGATACTGTGAAAGCTGTATTTCATTTCGATAAACAAATATCCCTAATTTCGAGCACATCTCATTCGTGTCAACTTACATCAACAGGAAACCACTACCTTATACTTATGTATTTTTTTGGTTCAATGGATGTTCACAGGACAAACATATACCGTCGATTACCGCTATAGGCCCATAACACAAAATTCAGCCACCTGAATACACTAAACAATGAAAATGTATTTTTCCAATTCGATGTCAACTTTCCACTGACAGTATTCATGTCACAAATTAAGAATGCATCTATGTGTGTGTGTGTGTGTAATCTATCGGGTCTCATTTGTATCCCCCTGAGACGACAGTCCACATTCACTAATGTCACTAGAAAGCTAAGGCTCTTATCTGTCAATTATAATCGGGGGAAACTATTAAAACATTTATACCTCAGCATTTCAGCGTTAGAAAGTCGGAAAATTCTAAGAACATTAATGACAACTGAATTCACAATTTGTTTCTGGTATTCGCGGAGAAAACTAAAAACGCCTGTTAATTTTGTTAAAGGTAACAGTGCTGTAACAATTCGTTTCCACGCACAGGAAGTAACTTTTGTCATGTGTAAGGAGAACAGAAGAGGAACGGAATGTGTCAGCTGATATGCCTCAGGTCTTCGTGATATATTGACAAGCATGGCAGTAACAAAGTATGAAGTTAGAATGAACTGACAATGTTACTGGAGAAACAGACAGCTCAAAGGAATCAGGCAAAGGATGCAAGAAATCTGACAGTAAAATTATAAAGGGAAGAACACATTGGCCTACCATTACATTACACTGCTGTAGGCAACGCGACCTTTCTACCATATGACCTGAAAACTGAAGCTGAAAACCACAGTTAAGCCGTGCCACGACATACTCACAGATCTAATCTCTCCAAATGAACGTCTTTCAATACAAAACAGTGTTCTCTTTTCGTGACATGGTGACATTTAAAATAACTCATAACTGTGTTATATACTGATTCTTACTTTCATCTGATCTCCATAAAAATCCCTGCACAGAGGTGATATAGGGATACGAACGACCATATTATATCCTGGAAAGAATTACAATGTTCGCCTTCTGATTTATGTAAATTAGAGTTCATGCGGACGATGTTCAGTTTCTCCAGGTCATTACAGTGGATTAAAAATTACGTACACGTTTCTAGTACGTTGCAATTGCACTTTTTGTTTGAACTAATAGGAGTATTAATAACTCGGAAAAAGATTCAGTTTAGAATCGTTCACCTGCCCATTTCTTACCTAAAAGCTGAACATTAAAACACAAAAAATAAGATGTTTATATGAAATTTGGTCCCCCACCCTAAGAGAAGGAGATTGAAGACTAGTAGGATTCTAAGAAGAATATTCAGACCTCAGAGATTGGTAAAAAGAGGACGGAGAACACGTTTTCTGGTATGCTTAATATTTTTTACTGTTCAAGTATTACCAAAGCGATCAAACCAAAGAAAATACGATGGGAATGACGTGTAGCATGCACACGTACATTAGAAACGTAAACAAAACTGTCCTCGGAATACATAAACAGGCACCTGAGACCTACCAAGTGACTTATTTTCTCAGGCTTTTTGAGCTAAAACAACGTACGAGTTTCTTATTTCCCACACGTGCTATATTGGCTGTCCATACAATATTTCTTGTGTTGATCAAACCAAATAATATGTGGTGAACATGGAGGCGATACGTTCCACAGAAATTTTGGAACCAAATCCACGGATTTCAAGGTGTCACAACTCAAAGACCACAATCGATACATGTCAGTTTTTACGTTTTCGTTTAGGGTATGGAAGACAAGAGATTATAAACTTAATAGCAGCAAGATTTCTGCGTAATTCTCATCTTACTCTTCCAGAATATTACTATATTCGTCGAGGTAATTTCAGGCGAGTAACAAAAGAAGAGGAAAGAGTTTCAGTAACTGAATATAGCAAACTGAGTGCCAAGTTTATGAATATGCATGTGCGTCAGGTCTGATTGGATATGAGATGGCAGGTAGGACCACCCAACTCACGGGGACAGATGGGAAGTGATCCGTTGCAGCAGATACGGACTGACGGCCGCGGGGGATCACAGTTTGTAAAGTTGCCTCTAACATTACTTCACCACCTTCTAAACCGCCCACATTAAAATTTAGAAGTTTAAAAGTAAATCTTGCTTTTATGCCAGACTTTGGCTACTTACAATTTAGCATAGCAGAATAATCACCAACCATATGGTTACAAAGCTATGAATCAAAAACAACGTCCGCCAGCTTTACGCATTTACTCAAGGACACTAAAAGACAGAGGATGACTGTTAGCTTCACTGCAAGGACTGTCATGTGGTGCCAGCAAAACACTAACCAGCGCCAGTCTCCGATAAATGCGTACAAAATTTTGGTTGCAAACCCCGAAGGCATGAGATCGCTCGGAAGAACAAGGCGTAGTTTGAAGGATAATATTAAATTGATCTTAGGGAAATCAGGTTCCAGGGTGTAGACTGGATTCACCTGGTTCAGAACAGCGACCGTTGGCGGGCTGGAACCTTCGGGTTCCAAAAACGACGGAAAATTTCTTGACTAGCAGATCGTATTAATAGTTTCTCAAGGTAGTATCTGAGATCAACGGGGGACATTAGTTAAGACGTCAGTCTTCGATACGTTTGTTTAATTATCCACTTTCTAACGCAGTTTCCCAGAGCACAGTAGTGCAATGTTTAGGTTATCCGTATGAAACAGAAGCTCATCTAAATACAAACATTCAGTTCCCACAACAGCAAAAATAACTTCTCCATTACAAAGCTCAAGTTTGAACGCTGTTTAAGGAAGCAACTGTTTGTTCTCAGAATCACACGAAACCTAGAAATCGCTTTGTGGGTTAAATTCAAAGTTATAATTGTTGAAAGTAGGTGGTACGTATAGGCACCATTGTATTTAAAGAGTCCAGGTTAGTGTTTAAGTGACTGTCTAATTTCAGCGTGTTTTAAATACTGTATACCAAGAAGTCAACAAACAGACGTGACAGAAAGACAGCGGCTTTGATTTCAAACGTTTCGTTATTTAAAGGGTGGGGAAGAGGAAATGTACCATTTCACTGAGCTGCTAAGCGACAATAACACACCAGTTAGCATGTGGTGTATAAAGACAGTAAAATTCAAGATCAAGGTCAGGCAGTTACTCAAAGTTGTGCAGTGAGGATATTTGGCGGCTGTACCGCCGCAAGGTTCATTGCCGCGAGTCGCTGCGAGGCTGAAACAGTGATGAAGAAGAGTGATTTTATGACCCCACTTCCTCGCAATATTCACTTGTGACTAAGTGCTGTGCAAGATTCCCTTTGTGATGGACATGAATACATTTAGACGACGGCTTCGAGTGCTTTTCAAGAATCTTATTTGACGTGCAAGGCAAAAAAGAAATAACAGATACAATTCAGAGCTTAAAATTCCTCACATAAATAACATTTCTAATCTCCCCAATATAGCAAGCGCCTCGAAATAATTTCAACATATGTCTCTGTGGTGAGAAAAGTTTTCAGTTATTTATATTCAAGGATACCCCCCCCCCCCCAATATCGGGACCGCAACCATTTTCATTTACGTAATCCGACTTTAACATGACTCAAAGACATATATCAGTGTAGACGTGGACCCATACTCAGAAGACCATACCTGAAGTCGAGTATGAGAATTTTAAATCTATACTTTAAAGAAAAAAGTCATAAATTTTGATGCAGGTCTATTCCAATGCTTGACGATCTCAAAATTCCATTTTAAATGTAAGACAACTAAATAATATGAAAGAAATAGGGTAAAATTTTCAAATCACCTTAACATTTATACAGAATGTCTCATTCGTTCGGGGCAATAGGAGAACTCTGTTAATTGGCAAGTCGTAAAGGCGTTATATTCTTTACATTAACAATTAACATTAACTTACGACGGCATTGCCAAGTTGACACGGTGGCGAAAAAGGAGTGTGTTTTCAGAGTAGGAGGAATCGGTAGGAAAGGAAATACAGATACTGCATAAAACTGCGAAAACACATCCCTCTTTTACTGCCACGTCAACGTGGCAACATAGCCGCACGTTTTGCTAGTAACATCAAAAGTGTAGGGTAGAAATTCTAATTCTTAAGACTAAAAACATTTGCAACAACCTTCCCCTCTTTACATTCTAACCCAATTTGGAAAAATAACAGAGTTCTCACATGGCTCCAGACTTATGGAACAGTCCACATTAAACTCTCATAAAAGGTAATAGAGCAGTCCTATTGATATTTTAATTCACATTATTAATAGACTTCCAAATGTATTTCTTACAGATAAAAATGCAGACAGTCCTAAATTCCGAACATTAAGAAATAAGGCGTTACGTGTGAAGATAATAAACGTTCCACGTGCTTTCAATTTCAAACCTGCCCAGCAAACGTACTATTACAGAAGAACCCTCTTTTCAACGGGACTTTAATCAAATTCAAAATAGGAAATCTGTAATTACAGTAATTACTGTACTCAATGCAGGTGTAGAATTTCTTTACATGGAACATCCGGTCCTTCAAATTAGCAAGTCCACAAAACGTTAAGGCAATTATGGGACACTGGATCACGAAAATTGATGCACTTCAGGTACCTGTCTGTCATCAGTTTCAATGAGTCGAGGATACAGGAGTGGGTGGGTTCTTAACTTCCATTATTCTTATTTGTTCTCCATCAAAGGCATGTACCAGGAAAAAATTAAAGACTAAACTTTATCTAGAAACGTTTTAATTAGTCACTTCCGAAAGATTAAAAAGGCCTCGGCATTTAACTTCCCGCTAATCTGCTGTTCAAAGCTGAAAGCCCTCAGATCAGACCCGTGACCACAAATGACTGTCATATATGTATGTATTCTGTTATTAAACGATGCTCTGCCAACTACTTTCATTACGGGTTCTCAGTTCAGAGGTCGCGGGCCCCAAAGGGCCAGTTGATGCGTTTCGTGCAGGCCGCGTACATTTTAGTAGTATTGTGTAATTCTGTAAAAAAATTACAACCTGAATAAATATTTAATTTCAACTGAATCATTAATTAAAAACAAATCAACAGAAACGGAAAACAAAATTAAGCCATTTGCGAATCTGTTTGTAATAGCCTGTTAGCAGCATGTTTAATAAACTGCCATGAAGTTTCAATAAATTCACGTCATACATAACATGGCGGGCTGTCAGTCGGTAAGTAATGGTGGACGTAATGGCAGGCCTTAAAAAGGCTGAGAACCCCTAACTTTGTTTACAGCATAAAATAAGTTGTGGAAAGAAAACACTGACGAACTAGTACAGATGCTGAAACAGCCATGATTTGGCTTCCACATACTCTCCGCGCGACAGGAGACGGGATACTGGAAACTTTAACGCATCTGAACTTCGTTCATAATTGAAGGTAACTTCTGGGAAGTTGTGATGTGTAGTCTCGCAGAAACTGACGATGGATGCAGGACGCACCTCCGATACGTAAGTCAGTTTCTACCAAACTATACGGCAATATCCCAGAACACAGCAATCTTTATTAATCAATAATCTTTGTTCATGTTTTCCGTTCAGCCTATTTCAACACCGCACCTTAATTCGTTGTGTCATCATCATCATCATCATTACAGTCAATATTATAAGCAACAAACTAATTTAGCGGTTACGTACAATTTCCCTCGTCACCATAAATGAAACCGTAAAAATTTCCTTATAAAATCAGCCTATGGCCTCCGCAGAAACCCCCCCCCCCCCCCCCCGTCATCACATATTCCTGAATTACGAAAAGGCATAACTAACGGTCACCTTCAATATCAACGTAAAGAGGCATACAACTCACGCCTGTAATTATTTAAATGTCTTTTTGAGTCCGAAAAGGCAGAGCATAAACAGAAGCCAACGGTTTATGGAAAGTGGGCCAGAAGAGATCCTGAGGCTACGAAGAGCAGCGGATTTCTCTAATCTACGCGGCACATGTGTGGGCGACATCGGAGCCGCACCTGCTCGCACACGTGACAACCTACAGAAATCACAAATGGTCCTTAACTTGAGGAACATTTGACCTTCTGAAAATTCACATCGTTTAACTTCAGATGAACAATACTATTAGTGGTATGACAACTACGTGGAATTAATTCAAGTGCCACTTACAAACTGAGTGAAGAGACAACTCCTTGTAGCTACAATACAGATTCTGAATGTTAAACACATTTCGTATGATAAATACCAGCAATTTATGTTAAATTGTGCAATTCTGCCATAGTACTTGCTGTGTTTATCATGTTAATCAAATTGGGATGGGCTGAAATGGAATCAGCTGAATACAAATCAGACACCTTCATTCCACTAGAAGGACTACAAATAGGGAACTATGAATTCGGAATAGACGGCCTGCCGCAAATAAAAGCAGGTTTTATTTTGGTCACCAGTGAGTGGATATTTACTTCGTAGAACAAGCAGTCGTGCACGTCCTTGCACGCTATGATGTGATTAACATTGTTTTCGCATAGAAGCGATGCCTCCTTAAAACATTCTACCATTATTTACAGTGGCTTGCCTGCAAATATAACCTTGTAAAATGACTGTAATTTCGAGTTTTAAATAATCGTTCTTTTATTATGTAAAAATATTTCGTAGAGCTGTTACCTATTAACCGATAATGGATTTTCGGAGTTCGAGGCGCCTCGAAAACAAAGTTACAATTTGAGATAATAAAAATGCAAATACTGGTACAAGAAATTTATTCATAAAATACCGACAGGATGAGGACCGCTCAAACTACGGTTTGTGAAACATGAAGATGGATGTGAAATATATTTCGGACATGGGAAATAAATTCAGAATGGACACACGGGATGCAGTAACAGATAATCACAATTCCCACCAGTCTTAAGCTGAAATGGTGGAATATGTAAATAGCTATATAAACGAGGCCAGCCTAAGCCAAAATAAAACAAATAGGTTAGGTATTTTATTTCGAAAAATACTTCTCCCCCTTAACAGCTTCCATAAAGCAATCTGAAAGGGGGGAAATACGCTTATGTTTCTGCAAGCCATGGCATTTATTTTAACGTTCTTGCTGCCTTTGAGGATCAAACGTGAAAAGTCATAAATAGAACACAGCGTTCCGTTTCGGATATGTGAATTAATCACTTTTACAACTGCAGCAAAGCTAATAACTGTTTGGAAAATCTTGCTCGAATAACTAAGTAATTCCATGAAGTAGGATACTTTTCGAGAAACTAACAGTCGCTGAACTAATCACGCCTTTTGTGGAAACAAAGGGTTCACTAATGATTCATAAGATCACGCTACTGGTCCCTATTATTAGCCAGACGAATTCAGTTTAAATTCTCATGCATTACTTCTCCAATATGCATTTTATTAATATTCTCCTGCCTACACCAAATCCTCCCAAACTATCTCCTCTTTCATGTTTTCACAAGTTTTTGCAAGTATTTCTCATAACCAATACGTGCTTCATATTCTTAAACGTTTAATAAAATTTCCGTGAGTAACAAGATCAACTTTATATGGAATGAAGACTGGTTTCTGAGTGTTAGTAAAGAGAAAATATTTAGTAATGCGAGACACCTTTAATTTGATGATGGTTGTCTTCTGGGTTGTTGCGCCGTGTAGTCCGGTAGAAGTTGATATTCTAGACGATAAATTTCTACCAGACTCACCGCCGTGAAAACCTCAAATCCTAAACCTTTAATTTATTCCACTAACGTCGATTCGTGAAACTGTAATTCGAATATTAATGTCAAAGTTAAAAAACAAGTGCAATAAATGTTTCTTTTTATTTTCAGTCGAAAAACAATTTCAAGGGTGTGTGCCAATGACATTGTTAAGCATTAAACTGACGATAAATTCGCAATCAATCATATTCAGAGGGACGTATTACACTGACTTCTCTCCCCATAAACCTGAAATTACTGTTCCTCAAATGGCAGGCTGTGACATAAAACAATGATTACTATTCACTCGCAGTTTTGCTGTTTTGTCAGTTTATTACTTACTCACAGTACCGTCATCCAATAGCTAACTTTCCGTACATTTTTAAACCAGAATATAACGCGTCTTACGTTTTGTACTGTGACATTATAACTCTAGCCCGTACTTAATTAAGTATCACGCCATAAAGGCATATACGTATGGGGGTTTAACATCAGACATTATTAATGTCGGAGATGGAGGTCAGTGGGCAACCTTAACATCCCAGCATCCCAACTCTGCGTTGAAATTTTGTTTTATATTGGTCTTCACCTTCGTCATCTGTGAACAGAGATTCCACCGACAGAACCCCAAGAGACAACCTTTCTATCTGCGTATTATTTATACCGCCTAATTCGCCTTGTTATATCAATAACATTGTACAAGACTGTTTCCTCGTTACTTTAGCCATGTAATCTAATAGAAGTTTACCTACGTTTCAGGAATAACTGCTGCCTCAATCATCAGGGCGATCATCACCCTTCTATCAGATCACGTGTCTCAACAACCCAGAAGACAGCCATCCTCATACTTGCAGTCGTGAACATCTGAAATCTCACTCAGTAACACTGAAGTTTTACAACCGCAATAGGTACATCGTTAAAATAAGCCAATCGGTAAGCCAGTCGCTCAGTTCTCCATCTTTTGACCAAACAGTCACTTCATAAAGAAACGAATATACAAACAACAAATAGGGCAGCACCTAGTCAGCCAGCCAGCCAATCATCCAACCATTCACTCGGTCTAACGATGTTTACTTATCTTGCAAGCAGGAGAATAAAATGTACCATAGTTGGGTTAAAACACATTTCCTATGCTATCGACGTACATAACAATAACAGCAATAGTCAGCCATCCATTTTCACTACAGAAGTCAATCTCAGGGTAGGACACGCGGTGCTTGCCTTCCCCTGCTAATCATCATATCTCAATGCGCCATACTTAACTATGACCGCCTAGAGTTTGCGAAAGGGCAGAACAGCCAGCACGTTATCATAATCTAGGTACTCACATGGGAATTAACTTCTAACTATGCATTTGCCAAAATGCAGAGCAATTAGGTTCAAGGCACGATACCACACAGTATGTACGAAATTTAAATATAATTTTTATTATGAACTTGTTTCGTGCTGTATTAAAGTAGGAAAACAAATTCTCTCTTAGGAAAGTCGCAAGATCCCGACGTTGTGTGTGGCTTTTCAGACAGAAAGAGAGAGAACTGGAGAACAATCCGTGCGCTATTAGGAAGAATTAAGGCGAGAAATAGTAATTTTAACGTGCACATAAAATTGTAAAATCTATATGAATACTGAAAAATTCATATAGAACCTCTTAAACATTTCAATCCGAGTTTCCAATTTAACAATTTTTGCAACTCAAAAAGCGGAACACATAATGTACTTCGTGTTTCAGCCTTGGAAAGGTTATAGGAAATAAAATTCGACTACATGAATATAACCAAGTACGATACTGTGAGGAGAACCACATATTAGGGAATAAGTGACCAGTTAATATATGTAAGCACCATTATTTATATGTTAGTGAAAATTTATATATCTGTAGTACGTTTGGAATAACATATTATTGTCAGCTGATAAGTCTGAAATATATGTCTCAAGAAATATTTTAAACTCTAACGGCATTCTTTTTGTGAATACAGACTACCATTTGCACCATGCCGTATGCAAGATCCGTACACAGAGCAATGGATACTTAGTGACCAAACCAGCCACTTTAGTAGTACAAACTACTTCTTACCAAACACCGTTAAATATGGACATATGGAAACGAAAATGAAAAAGTCTGTATCGACATATCGACTGCAAGTCCCTAAGAGATTAAATATAATGTCCGTGAGAATACCTTTTTAAAAAATCGAAATGTGACGAACACTCAAAAAACTATATTTCCGACATTAATAGAATAAAGTTAAAGTTGAAAAGGTGTTAAGAGAACGATGTGAATTACTTTCAATTTAATTCCAACACATACAAAGTTAAAAATAATATGCATTAAAAAAAGTAAAATACAGACATCAACAGCAGAATCAATTTCAACAAGGCACACGCCAATTGCAACCATTTACCAAAAGTAACGCCTGAATAGAATTATGGAAGATGCTACGCGAAGGAAACTGCATAAATTAAAATCGAAATACAAAAATAATTTACTGATCAAGTCCACACGGCGTCACAACAGCAGCAGCAGCAGCAACAACAACAACAAAACATTGACATTTTCACAACCGTGAGAACCTCGAATCTCACAACGAAAGAAATGCTAACCACAATGAGTACATAAAAGAAGCAAATATGTCCAAAATGTGAAATCTTACAGTAAAATGAGACTGAGGTACAAAATACAGGAATATGACCTATTTTGGGATGTTCGGCTGTGAAGTCTGATAGAAGTTTGCTGACGTTTCAGAGGCGATTCATGCCTGCATCAACAGTGAATCCCACGCTAACAATAGTAGCTCGACATGTTTTATGCAGTAAGGGGTGCTCTGAACTATTAATTCTATCAATATGAGAGACAAAGAAATAGAGCGAGAATTAATTGAACTACGTCGATTTCAGCATCCCAACTTCATTCCTCTCAGCAGTAATTTAAATATCAGGCAAGGAACTTCTCGTACATTCCAGTCTTATGCTACACCCGAGCGACATAAAATACACAGACATGTATTAAAAATAAACTATAAAGAAGGTCGGAGAATGACAATATCATGAAAATAAATATTATGAAGTCTGGTACTACTTCGAAAAGTTTATCTTTAAATGTAATAAATCTTACAGTATAGGGGCGTTTAAATTACGAAGTAGAATGTAAAAACGTTTGAAATCTTTTTACAAAACTCTGAACCGGTTTTACAACATACTGAGCAACAACTAATGGAAAAAAGGAAAAAGAAATGTTGACTTTCACGAAGGAATAGGAGCAAAAATGAGGACAGAGTAGACAGAAGAATTCGACAAGTGCTACGAATAAAAGATCATATCAGTATTCAACTTGTCAACAATATATCACATGCTAAAGATTTCAAAAGAGAACATAATACGAAATGTATTTTTCAGGGGACAGCCGAATCCTAATACATACTTGAAAAAATAAAAACAACACATTTCAGAGTGGGACAGATTATAATCCCGGTTTTGGTCGTAATGAACTTTTTGTGTCTTGAGCGGATTTCCCAACAGGAATAACAACTGCATATATGCATTTTAAAAGTAGCTGTGCTACCTCTATACGTATTTTCAACGACTGATTAATGCCCATACCCTCAATCTCTTAAAAGGAGCAAGAATTCAAAGGAGACTACAAAGGATATTTAACTCATACTTCATTACAATAATTTTAAAAGATCTTCGTCTAAGTCTCAACAGTTTGATCGGCACACACAGTTTCACCATACGTAGGTTATTTTTTCAATACAACTACATGCGAGTGGAGCATTAGAAACAAACAAGGAAGCAGAGTACAACATTCTTCAGTCGCAAACGGCTTTCTCTTACAGAATCACGAAACAGTGTTAAGTCCTACGTTACAACGAGAACCTTGTAGCACCAGAGTGTGGACTCAACAGAACCTTTTTAAGCAGCGGCTTCTCTATGAAGTAGATCGAAATTTCCCCAGGACCAAGATTATAGAATTTTGTTATCGCCTGGGTTAATTACAGAGGTAAATACAAACTGATTAGTTAGCGATGCAGAGTTAAAACCTACTCAGATCACACGTCAATTAGGAAATAAACAGGCATACTGTAGCAGTGAAATAAAAAGGGAGGTGTGAGGGGAGACAACCTACATCAATGTTTATAAACCTACAAGGCTTGTCAATCTTCAGAGACGAGTGAATGGAAAGACGCATCTTTATACACCTGAAAACAATGTGATATTCTTACGAAATTATTTTTCTACCTAGATATTATAACCTGCATCACATTAAGTACGTAATTCGCTGTGAAAGCATTCAAAATACGGACTTACAAGTTAGTGTAAGGTTATGCAATAAGCTTATTTTGTATCTATGTCACGCACATAAACACCTTAAATGAAGAAAGAATGTTCTCTGATACACAACATACTGCACAGCAATAAATGTTCTATACATAGATAATTCAACTGCAATTGCATTTTTACAATACCCTTATTACATTATAATACTCTCATTACAAACGGGGGTTGCGTTTCTGCAAATCGTTGAGTATAACACGAAAGCGTAAAATAAAAAAAAAGTCATTTTGATGTTGAACTGGCGCCAGAATTCTTCAGAGCTAAGCTTAACATCTGGATCACATTCTCTGACAAGCCTGGAAGACGTTCGACACAGGCTTTAAAATTTGGCCGCGGATAAGATGTTAATGACACTCATAACACTGAAAATCGCGGAAATGCGAGAACGCAGAGAGCGAGAGCGCGTATAACGACAGTAACTTGTATTTTAAAACACCAATCCCTTTAAACAATTAGAAAGACTTAGAAAATAGTATAGGGATATGAAACTAGACTACCTTTGTCCTGTAGAACCGTTTCGTTAGATCCTGGAAACAACAGGAGGAATAGTGCACGGAATAATGTCAACATTCTCCATCAAGTAACCGACAGCCACACTTTCCCTTACTGGCAGCTCCTATCAAGAAATTTATTTCCGGTAGTTCTATAAAAATAAAACATCCACGTTCATGCGGCCTTCAGTGTGGACGCTAATGTGACGCATTATAATATTTACCAAGCAATCTATCAAAAAGTGATGGGTCCCAGTCCGTAGCGCCAATGCATGCAAATCTACGGCAATAAGACAACTGAATTTCGTTTTGATAACAAGAGTTACTGGTTCTTATTTATAAGGCTGGCGGCACATGACGCACATTTGGATATAAATTCCAACTAGTCTTTGCTGTACAAGTACAAAAACTCTACTAAAAAGCCAATAAGTTTCAATTTTGGGTGTTTTTCATCTTGTTTTCTTTATAAAACAAAGAAAATTGTGTCTAAATGTGTTTTATGTCAAAAGACCGAAGATAAACATGCACAGCAATAGCAGTGGGGAAGCTAACATATGGAAGCAACTTCGGTTAACATGGCCCCTGTATTTTTCAAAACTTACCCTCATAAATTCGTTACACCAATTACTAGATAACTCGAAATTACTATCTTAACACACAACGACCAACCCGACTAAATAAGGCTACGTGCCATACATGCGCTTGGGGTGAGTGGAGTATAGCTTCTCTCTTTGACCTCCGCACTAGATTGGGGTGAGTGGTCAGCATCACGCCCCGGCCGGCTTTATCCCCGGGAAAGGACCCCGGTACCCATTAGATTGGAGGCTGGGTGGGCCCCAGAATCGGTCTGGACGCAGAGGATAGAGGGAAAATCCTCTGCCCCCGTCGGGGGTCGAACCCTGGTCGTCCAGCCCGTATCTAGTCACTATACTGACTGAGCTATCCCGGCTCATAAGGTTGATAAAACATGTTGTATTTCCAATACCCCATTTTAAGAACATTAATTAAGGAACGTTTTGTTGCTGTGGTCCGTGCACTGTTAATTTGTCACTGTTATGTCCCTGAGACGAGAGGTAACAATAGCCAAGCTAACGAAAGGAAGAAAAAAATTAATAGCTGGAGGAGCAAATGGCTACCACCCACCGTGAGGCGATGTCTTTCATAGACACTCCCCTTCCATTCAACGTGACGGAGAAATATGTTGACTTTGTCAGCGAAAAACGGCTTACACGAAGACTGTTAGCACATAAAATGTAATTAATTAAATTTAAGTATGAAATAAAAAAGGGTATCGTCTTAGTGTTCAGATATTTATAATATGACAAAGACAACGAAGCATAACAAACTTCGTTGTCACGTTCTGGGTGAAAGAACCTTATGGCTATAATACAATCACTCATTATCTAGCTATAAATGTATTCATAAGAGAGACGTTTTCGAAAATCTAACATTCATTTAACTCTTTACGCTAATGTAACTGATGATCAGGGATAAACGCATTCAACGCTTCAGACCAAAAACCCGCAGGGGAGAGACAACTTGAAACGTGAAGGAGGAGATGGGAGGATAATATTAAAATGGACCTTAAAGAATGTGGGAATGTGACTGGATTCATCTGGTTCTGGATGAGGTCCAGCGGCGGCTACTTTGAACACGGTAATACACCTTTGGGTTCCATGAAAGGCAGGTAATTAATTGCCTGACCAGCTCAGCGACTGTCAACTTCTCTAGGATTCTGCTCCACAGATTTTAGCCTTAAACGTCGAGTCGTATAGCAGGCTCAGGCATTTTCCCCCTCCAAATAATAACTCAATAAGATCTGAAAGTGTCCGTTTTTGGATAACGGGAAATGGTACCGAAAGTTAAGAATAAAAGATGATTTTTGGGTGACTTTCCTTAGGAAAGCAACATAATACTTTTGCGGCGATGTTTACAAAAGATTATTATAACGACACAGCAACTGCACGAAATAATCTTGATGTCATGATCCTGAGTGTTAGACAGAACAACCAGAAACCAATCTTCATTGGTTTGCTCCCATCCGAGAGATATGTTTCTTAGAGAATGGGCATTACGTTATCATCCAAAGAAGTCAAGTTTCATCCTGGTGTATCATTTTCGGAGATTTGGGGCATCAACTTATAAATGCTACAAGTTTTGTTAAACTTATTCCACTATGTTTCATAGTAGATGGGTGCATCGAATCCTGTGATAAACACACATTATATCGTCTAATAATAAGGATAGCAAAGCGTTTATTATCCAGTAGTGGTTAATGCAAGCCTCTTCATTTCAAACACAATACATTATTCGTTTCAAAAGTTACAACTTATATGTTAGCGTTAAGAGCAGCGTAGTTTGTGATAAGATCCACAATTTCATTTCTTAAGTTACTTCTTCATAAAGAACGAAACATTGCTACAGCAGGCGTCTTGAAGATACACTTAGATATTAAGAACGAAACACGAACATAATTAAACTAGAAGCCTATAGTCCAAAACAAAGTAATAGTAATGTTAAAATACATATTATTCCTTGGTACTGATGCAGTAGTCTTCTAATTGGACAAGAATACAGTATGTAATACAGGGTCTATTAATACTACTTGCATTCGTAACAGAACTGTATAGTATGTGGGCGATAACATATATAATCATACAGCTGTTAATCACCACAACAATCAACTATAGTTAAATAAGAACAGCGCGCCACTGATCGGTATATTACAACAGAGTTCATAAGGTAAGGTCATGGATCATTATCGATATAATGCATAGTCATTTGTTAACACCGAGGCATAAACTCACGATTCATAACGGAGTATTCCATGGAAATACGTGGAAGTACATTAAACACTGCTTGAATATTAAACGGAACTGCGTCAAATGTTGCCATAAAATCTCGAGATAACGCTGTGACTATAATTTTTGCAATTTCTGTGTGAGGTCATCTTCTTTTTAAAAAAAGATGACCTTATACAGAAATTGCTTGGTAAAGATCGAAGTTCTGATGTATTCTTCTTCAGACTATGTTTATGCCAGGCTTAAAAGGATTATCCGTAATTGCAGTCACGTGATACATTTCTGTGCACAATTTCCATTAGTACTGGAATTCCATGAAATATAGACCTTTGTCACATGTAACCTCACAGAATAGCACCGTCGCCGCCAAGTTTGGAACTCTTTAGCACACAAAACGTGTTTCATACGGAATATGTAAGTATGTTTTCTGACATTCTATATACCGTATTACCCCACAAACCCTCGCGTACTTAGGTCCAGTTGTTCATAAGCTATCGGTTAGTCATTGAGAAAAATAACGTAGATTACACGTGACAGACAATTTACCTTTTATTAAAAAAAATGCATTAACAAAAGTTATATCTTTCCAAAGATCTATTTTATACAAAATTACAGAGATATATTAAGTAGCGCTAGTATTACTGCCACCTCTAAAGCACGCAATATCGTCATCTTAGTCTTACTGGTGGTACGAAATTTTGAAGTATAAAAATGGGGGTGGTCTCCAGTAAGGCAACTTAAATGTACAGCCAGATGGGTGCGTGCTTTGTTTTTAAGAAAATTAACAAATACAGCAAACTAAGGATCAACCATAATAAAACAAGTTAAAATAAAAAATTTTACACAAAAGGCTTTGGCTACTGATGACTGATTTATTTTAAAAATAACGATAATGGCGGCTGATATTATTATACTATTGTTACTGAAGCAATAGCATAAAATCAGAAAGTTGACTGTTATGATATCGAGGTTAATATTTCAATTCGTATCCAAAGAAAAGGGATTCCATACATAAGATCAATTCTTCATAATTCTTCAAATTTAATTGTAGAAATTAACGAATACCACTGGCGTGAGTTAAGATGACGATGACGATACACGTGAAACGGTAAGAAGTCTGGCATAATGTCTAGACAAAATCAACCACAATTCTTTTGAATGCCAAATAAGCCAAAGACATGAATATCTTGTAGCAATCACCTTTGTGCCTTTCGAAAGTTTAAAATATAGAAGTTATTTAATCTAAAAGAATAATAACTCCAGCTGTTCCAAACATGCAATCCTAGCAATATACATGCGCAGATGCGGTACTATTATCATACTTGCACGAATGTAGCTTACTCAACGAAGTAATGCAATAAAGTTATCGGTCCTGTCTCTCCGTCTCTTTTGCTTATTTTGTAGTCCATATGGCTTGAGGCACTTCATGCAAATTATATCGCAGAGTAGTTGGAAAGGGTCTCCCTCAACTAACATCACAACTTTCCCAAAGCATCGATCTCCAAGTTGGGGGTGGGTTTGTTAGGGGGCTTGGGAAGAGGGTGAACGGTGCCTCCACCTCTACTGCTGATGGTACAAAACGCTCATCTCCAATTGTGCTGTGTAGGAAACAGCTTCTCTGCAACAGAAGTGACGTGAACAACGAATCCCACTTTAGGACTCGATCACTCATACCCCCATAATATAAACTCTTATTCTTTATACTTCAAAAAGATGGACTGTCCTTAACACATCTTCACAAGTGTAACTTGTGTGCTAAGTGATTACCGAACAGCATCAGAGAACCCTATGTTTCTCCCGCCGACCTGCTTACACGTGTCAACAACAGATTATCTTATGAACAGAAAAGATGTCTAACACTGAGCTACTACGTAGGACTATCATCGTATGGCTATGAAGCTAAGTTATTATTTGGTGAGATTTCTGGATCTTAAGGCGACAAGTATGAAGATAACAGTCTTCTAGGATATTGCGTTGTTTAGTCTGAGAGAAATGTACCGACGTTTCAGAGATTCGTGCTACCTCCATCATCAGGGCGATGGTGCAATGATCACCTTGATGATGGAGGCAGTAAGCACCTCCGCAACGTCGGTAAACTTATACTATACTACATGGCGCCGACTTCAGCTTCGTTCAATGCTATGAGGTACCCAAATGCACTACATTCGAAAATATATTTATGTATCTCATTTTCTCAATGCATACAGTGGAAATTTATATTTCACCAAAGCGCTAATATGTTTGGCACGGTATTAGTTAATCAAAGAGTAAAATTAAGCCTCTGTCTACGCACCATACCATGAATACCTCTGGTGGGAAAGAAATCTACAAAGTTTTTACCTAGGCAGTAGACAGGAGTGATCAGTGAGCATCACGCTTCGGACGCTTTATTCCTTTGGAAAGAAACCAAGAAGAAGTAATTTTCATTGGCTAATGAGGACTCAAATTCGGTCTGGATGCGGTGGTGAGAAGACAATTTCCTGCTACGACTAGTTTACACTAACGTTTTGCAACTTAACGTCACATAATTTTTACAACAAACGTTGCCGTTTAAGGGTTTAAGAAACAAAGAATGTAGTAAATTTAATGTGTGACTGATACAAATATTAGATTTAAAAACATTACTGGTCACTTTATAATTCGTTTCTGTGTGTGTAACTGACACCGAGGCAACAGAACCCGAAGGTTCAACAACAGCCATCGGGCGAGCTCCTCAGACAATTCCACACACCTACTTCAAATGTCGCACAGGCCGTTCCATATTATCAGAGATTTGTGAAAAGTTTCGTAACACACATTTCACATCAACGATTCTTATATTACAGCCATGTTTCCAAATTGGGGGACCATATTTTGTCGGCTGTCCTCAACTGCTTAATCGAAAACAAATTATAGCAAATCAAATGTAAATAGGGACCAACTCACACATTCGCCCAAAGGATTTTAATGTAAGTATTACAGCAAAAGATAAATCATACAATAAAATTCCGAAAACGGTGTCACGCCAAATTCAAATTAGTGACTCTTCCCAAGCTTCGTCATTGTGGTTTAAGTTTCGTACATCTTCCCACAATCAGGATAACTGAAACAACGCTGCCGAATTACATGTAACCCCCGCAGCGAAATATCGCTTTAATAAGATGACCTTCCTCTAGGTTGCAGCGTCGTATAGTCTAATAAGTTAACCAACCTTCTCAGAGGTCCATCACCAACGCAATTATCGTGTAGTCTACCAGACGACACGCCACTACAAACCAGAACACAGCCATCTTCGTACTCACCGCCGTCAGAACCTCAGATCGCTTTATTGTTCAGACAAAGTTAATAAATACCCACAGAATATCAAAATCTGGTACAAATAAAATACTTTATGATAATGATAATCACGGTGATATTTTTCTGTACAAGTATTTCATGTTCATCACTCAGTTGCCAAGCAATGCAGCGCAAACACAATTTTGATTATAGATCGCGATAAATAATACAGAATAGCTTCAATATGTGATACGGTCTACTAGCAGTTTCTATAGACAGCAAGCTGCCACAGACTGATGTGCACCACTGCTGATTTATTCTTTAGTCGTGACACATGCCATTGCCAATCATTCGCCACCTTACGTCTCCATATAATTCTTTAACTATTTATTTCAAGTCCCAATTAAAACGGATAAAAATTGATCAGCAGTTTATTCCGTACAATGCAAATATAAAACTATCTGAGCTCGTAAAACTATATATTTACTTTACATATCCCTTGCCAAATTAAACAGAAGTCCATATATGGAGAAGTTTAAGTAATATATTAGAATATCCTATGGTTCATCGGACTTGGCATCTATGACCTCCCAACAAGGAAAGAAAACAGAAACATGGGAAACATAAATACAAGCTATAGTCTGCATGTAAGTTTAGTATGGCGTGGGCCTATGTACACAATTACAACCACGGAAACTTACGAAGGATTTATGCAAGACAGACATTACTGAAAAACAGACTTTTTCCATTAAATAAAAAGTTGTCAGTGGAACCAAGGTTCCGGAGAATTTGACGTAAATACGGATATATGGAAAGGAAGTTTATATATTGGCTTTATTCTAAATATTTCCTTTATACATGCTTTACACTTGAGTAAAGTTTGATTAAGACATTGCTTATTTAACTTGAATTAGTTACGCTTAATATGGGTCTGTGGTAGCTGAATGTAATGTAAACTAATGTAATGTAAGGTAAGGTAATGTAATGTTTCCTAGGTAACAAAAATGTCGAGTAAATAGATGTTCCTTAGGTAACCATTATTGTCGATTTGTTGATAAACAGATGACGTTCCCTAGGTAACTATTGTTGTTTATTTGTTGATAAACAGATGAAGTTTCCTAGGTAACCATCTTACACATTTTCGTCACACGTTTTTGCGGAATGACACTGACCCTAAAATATAGACGTATTTAGGTCATAACGGCATTAAGTGCCTTCTCACTAACCAATTTACACAATTTTTAAGGCTGAAGGCCTGACATGTTGCGATTTTAACTGAAAGAAAAATATACTTTTACAATAACAGTGCCAGTTTGTATACGTACACGCTTAAGAGCATATATGATTTGGTGCTTTCGCGGCAACTAAACTCCAAAGTCTTCTCGGGCAATCAGCCGCGTCAATTGGTTACACGAAGAAAACGTTTTGGGAACCATCTCCGCCCCCATCATCAGGCATATGATGTACATACAAGGTGATCTCGCATGATAAGATCGATATATAACCAAGGGATCGAAGCAGCACTAATTACACTTTTACATGGACTGAAAGGAGTAACTTTGAGACAGACAGCGAAATGAGGATGTGAGGAATTTGTGAAATAAACAAAATTTCCGATAACATTAAGAATAACAGGTTAAGTGGAGCAGCCATGTCTACCGGTAAGCTAGAGATTACCACAAATGAGGTTGTTGAATAGTTTGTGTAAAGTCGGATAGGGTCCGAAGGGCAAAAACCTTGTAAGAAAGGCGAGGATTTCATGAAGGCGACAACTTGCACTGCGAAGGACATGAATTTATTTTAGGTGAGATTCATGATACATTTAGCAGTCCTACAAACACAACGTGA
Organism: Zootermopsis nevadensis; assembly: GCF_977971745.1. NCBI lineage: Eukaryota > Metazoa > Arthropoda > Insecta > Blattodea > Termopsidae > Zootermopsis > Zootermopsis nevadensis. Next base: position 1,172,409 of record NW_028259151.1, on the reverse strand, counting down.
TCATTAGAACTCAAAATTTGTGGACTAAACATTAGTTTGCTACACACAAAAGTATAATACCTGACGACTATTAGGGTATTCTAGACTAATTTCATGATCACAACAGTAATCTCTATAGTTTACACAAATAATGTCAATCTCAAATTAAGATGTGCGAATAGTTTCAAAATAGCGCGTCTTTATAATTCTGATATGAGACGGGCATATAGCACACACTGAAAAATATAAATATAAAACTTACGTAACATTTCGTCCGCCATCCTGTATAATACAATAATTGCAATGACGACGTTAGTCTAAACAACAACAAGAAAAACAACAATCAGTCCGTACCTCAACAAAAATTGTCAGTGGAACCATGGTTCCGGAGAATTTGACGTAAATACGTCTATACGGAAAGGAAGTTTATATATTGGCTTTATTATAAATATTTCCTTTATACCCGCTTTACAATTGGTTGCCATCATGAATGGTGTTACCTTGTGATGTTCTTTAAATTGCCTAGATCTTCCTAAACAGATGCCTGGAAATGACAACTCTTCTGCATGTTCATCGTATATGACGGATAAGGGTGTTTTATTTTGTGCAGGAGCAATTTCCAGACTCAACAACTTCTATATTTTTACTTTTTCTGTACTGTCTCATATATTCTGCTTTATGGAGTCATTTAGCTTCAATGTCATCCATCTTGTACATAGTATGACGCAACAAACTACGACGCACTTCTTCTACAAGCAATTCACAGCTCAACTCTTTCCACACTAACGAAAGCCCATTGTTGACGGCAACAATGGCAAGTAAACAGACGACGTAGGTAACAATAATGTCATTGTTGTTTGTAAACCATTGTTACACTTTTTCGTTCCACTTTTTTGCCGAATAACCCTTCGTTAAGATGGCGATTGACTTGTAACATTTACTCGTAATGTAACATTCGCGGCGAGCATGTTACATTACACCACAACTGGTGAGGCGCATCGAATGCTCGTTTTGAACGCTCGGCTCGACTGTGCTCGTGTGTGCTCCCTTCATTTCATTCAATATGTCGGACATGGAGGTTGTGTTATCTTTGTTCCATTTAATACGCTACTCTTATTTAAAGAACTCGTGAATGCTCGTTACGACGCCGCTCGACTGACTGACTGACTGACTTGTAATGTAACACTCAAAGGGATTCGCGAAAAAACCGACAACACGATGGAGCGCCCGCAAGCGTGAGCGGCTCGCATCGAGCGGCTCCGTTCGCTGTCTTCACTTGTGTAAAGCTCGATTTGTAACACGTTACATTACAGGCAAATGTTACAAGTCAGTCGCCACCTTTATAGACGTATTTACGTCAAAAAATATTTATCGCTTACAGAGACGAGCTGGTAAATGTTGGGGGAAATAATCGCTTCTGATTCTAAGAATCACACGAAACCGATAAATATAAAATGCAGAGTTGCTGATTATAAAGCAGGTGGTATATACAGTTACCACTGGACTATAAAAGTGTTATTAAATGGACCTGAAGAATTAAGAATTCTCTGATAACGCCAACATGTCATGGTCCAGGAAGTCTGCTACTATTGTACTAACGCATTCCTTGCTTCGGTAACAATAATATAATACAAACGATTTACATTATGTATTATTTAAACTATAAGCTACACTGTGCAACATCTGTTACCGTTTCCCATAAGCCTATACAATTTATATTAGACTTCTTTAGACTCGCACAGACATTATGAATTCGATGGCTCATTTCTATGACTGTCAGAACTAAATGCCGTTCATGTAAACAAAGGTTTCGGTGCGGACTCTAATTTATGATCAATAAATAAGATTATTACATCTACCCCCTTCTATTGGCTCAGTTAAGGTTCAATGTACAGATTTATAACTCCAATCAGCAGACTGCATCTTGAGAGACCCGCAATAGCACCAAGCTGTTTATAGAACTCGACGCTTGTTTATTAAGTTCTTAAAAATCCGTCAATAAGTCCTATCCTGAGCCAAATAAATCAAATCCAAATCCTCGTATTACATTTATTTTGAAAATTAATTATATTCTCCCATCTATGCTTATATCTTCAAACTACTCTCAGCCATTCACATTTTCCCGCTAAAATGTCAGCATTTATCATCTCTCTACGCCTGTTACATATCTCACCAATTGATTTGGTCACCGTAAAATCATGAAGCTCCTCCTTGCACATCCTCTCCTCTTAGATAAAATTATTCTCCACTTCACCATGTTCCTATGTTCTCAATCTGTAAGAGAGTTGAAGTTTTCACAGTGGTGAGAATAATGATGATGATGATGATTAATCCATTTTCAAAGCTAAAGTCATTTCAGCTCTGAAGATACAGTTTGTTTATTCAAAATTTTGGCATCCACCCACGAGTCAACATGGCGCCAAAACCCAGAATAACTTCATTTTCAATCTATTCCTGTCCAATGGGTACCGGGGCCCTTTTCCGGGGGTAAAGCGTGGCCAGGGCGTGATGCTGACCACTCACCCCATCTGGTGCCGAGGTCAAGAATGAGTAGGATCTATACCTCTCCCCCCCAAGCGCCTACATGGCGCATAGTGGGACAGCTAAATGTAAGAGACTAAGTTTAACACCAATAAACCCCATTCAGGCCTTTCTTCACTATAACCTAGACCAGGGGATCTCAACTTCTTTTGCTGGTGTACCATTAATTCTAAGTTGACACATCAAATGTACCACTAACAAAATGCGTTCAGGAAAAACTTGATGCCTGCCTCCAGTGGCGTAACTAACGTTTCGCGGTCACCACATGTGTAACTACTTCAATGAGAAACAGTTTCTCTCTTTAACTGCATTTACTGAAAGAAAAGCTACATTAAATATACAGAAAGGTATGTGCAAAATAATGCTCAAGTAGTGAATAGTTTAATAACTACTCAACCACATAACAGCAAAAACTGAAGTGTACATACATATATGACCATTTCATATTGCACAAAAAGCCTATTTTTGAATACATAACAGACTAATTTAGGATTCAGTGCGAAAGTTGTGCTTGTTTAGCCAAACAAAAATTTTCAGTTAATTTCAGCATGGATTAATTTTCTTACTTAGTTCGCGTACCACCAGTGATACGCGTACCAGAGGTTGAGAAATGCTGATCTAGACCCTACTGGGCATTCATCAGGAATTATCGATGTGGGATCAGTCCATCCAGACAAATGCGGACACACATCCCAAGTTTCGAGCAGTCCTGGACCACAAACTGCCTTAGCGTTGAGCGGCCATATTGGATGCTGTAATTAAACCATCCCGTCTACAAATATAATGCAACGCTTAAGTCGGTAATTGTTTGCTGCAATGAGTTCTGGGCCGCACCTGAATAATACGTCGACCATAAACTACACGGCCTGTATTTACACAGTCACGTTTCGGTAACTGAAAATAACTAGAGGCTGACAGTGTGTTGCAGGAAATTATATAACTGTCAAGACTGGTGCGGTGTAGGTAAAGTGGTTCCTGTGATTAGGAACTATAACTGGAGGCGTGTAGATGAACTACAGGCAGAGCTCAACGCATTAACTCGACTCAAGATGGAAATGAGCGGTCACTCTCCGGCCGTTTTGCATCCGACGAAAAATCCTCAATTACCAATGCACAAGAGGCCGGGTTAACCTCGAAGCTGGCCTGCATATGGTGGCGGAGAGGAAAATCCCTTCAACTGCCAGGAATCAAACCTCGATTGTGCAGCCCATTGAGATATTCCAGCGCCTTCTAATATCGGTATTTGAGTTACTTAATGGTATTTGAAATGCGAAATTACAACTCACGTGACGCCGAAAGAAACAGGAATTTTATCACAACTGTTGACCGGGTAGGGATTTGCAAAGAGGCAACTGTAAAGTATAGGCCGATCGAAAAAATATTGTCAATTAGTTTGGCAGAGGAGAGTCGGGAAATGTATGTCAAACCTCATTCTGGCAAGTTAAGTAAGAACGAGAAACCAGGTACTGTTCGACAATGAACACGCACTGCACTAATGAAAAACTCATCCTTGCACTTCGACTGTTGAAATACAACTGATGGACTTCCGCGAGAGGGTTACAACATGACGTGACCTGGGTGGACAACTGTATACTCAAAGCAAAATCATGCACCCCCTCTTCGATGGGGCAGCAGAATTTAAGGTTCTCCACGACAGTGACTATGAAAATGGCTGTCCTCTGAGTTGTACCGCCGTGTAGTTTGGTGGAAGTTTCATGGGTCCGTGCCATTGCCCTGATGATGGAGAGAGCAAAAACTTCTGAAACTTTGGTAAATTTCTAGCAGCCTACATGACACTACAACCCAGAAAACAGCCTTCTTCGGTCAGATACCAGCTTTCACAAATCACGTCAAGACAGTGCACGTTTATAGTACTCAATGCGCAAACATTTTGGAATAATTTGTGCCCGGAAAATAAACTTGGTCACAGAATATCACTGTGGTCTTTAAGGTTGTAGCGCAGTGTGGAATTGTGAGTAGACAACAACGCTTCGAAGGAACATACCGTCTCCATTTTCAGAAACCCAATATTATTACAAGTCCACATGGCGTTACATCCCAGAAGACCAATATTTTAGTATCTTGTCTATAATGCCAATAGCTAGCTGGTGTTTTGTTGTATAAATTCAGCCTAAATTTCATGTGCACGACGTTCCGTAAGCTGGTTCTACGCTCCTCTTGAGGTAATTTACATAGATCTTACTTTTATGTTAGTGTTAAGTGGTTAGTGTATCAGTGTTGTATGCCAAAATTCGAGGGTTCCTTTCCAGCCGTCATCAGTTATCCTAACTTTAGTAATAAAAAGAAATATGTCGGCATAATGATAACCTATCACCCGAAGATGGGAACAGTGCCAACTCTTGAAACATCATGTAGGTTATATCAATATATCTCAGACAATGGCCGATGTACAACAAAATATTGGACTCTGAATCAGTCACGGTATAGGCCCAAGTGACGATGAATTCGAAAGTCAAAACAGACGTACTTCATTAAGTTTCTTTCCTCCTATGAGGTTAATAAATAGAACATATTGTAACAGCTAGAATATAAAACTAGGGTATCCAATTTTAATAAAAAAAAACCTCTTTGTCACGTCTGTAGCATAAAAGCCTCTAGGTATGGTTCTTATAAATACTTGTTAGTAATACATAAATACATATAAGTCAACATAAAACGTCAGGTAGTTGAATTATGCACCACAGACTATAAAAGGTAAGCCAATGGGTTTCAATTGTTTTTATGGTGTGGAATTTAGTCTCTGACATTCATTCAACAACAGAGATTGAGGGCGTTTGAGAAAAGGCGCTGACAAGAACAAGCGGATCAAAGAGGGATGCAGCTTCAGGAGGCTGGAGAAAACTGCATAATGTAAACTTTCATAATTTGTACTCTTCAAGTATTATTAGGATCATCAAATCAATAATGACATAGGCGGACGTGTAGTGAGCTTGGTGGATATAAATGCAAAGGGAAAGTGACCACTCAGAAGACCTAGGCGTAGATAAAAGGAAGCAATTAAAACGAATAATAAGGAAATAAAATAGATGTGGCTCATGAACGGAATCTGTGTCAAATGATGCTGAAAGCGGCAATGGACCATCGTGTTCATGAGGGGCGGGGGGGGCGGGGGGGAGAGAAGAGTAATAGTTTCCTCTTTCTCGACTTTTCAGCGACTATCAGTTTCTCAAGAACTCTGCTCCATTAATTTACGACTTTTTGCGACACAATGAGGACACATAATAGCAATTTTCTAATCGCCGGCATTGATTCTTCTTCCGTCATCACGAAACAGCAGACGAGAATACTTCCCGAACCCTGTATACTATATAAGTTGAATACTTAGGTTTATCGGCGCAATGCTACAACATTCACAATGCGTCACAGAAGGAAATAGGTCCTTATTACGCGAAGAACTTATCTCTGCTTTCAACGCCAGCTACTTTAGTTTTCAGAGGTTTAATATATCTAAGTTGGCAATTTTTTTTCCGAACACGGTGGGAGTCACCCGGTTTTCAAGGTCTCTGCAATTATTCAGCAAAGGGTATCGCAGAAAAGCAAAGACAATTAACAATCTCTAAGCTGGAATTCGAACCTGTGACCGATGCAATACCGTACGCGCCGTGGGAAATATAAACATTTCATCAACACGTGGCACAGCATCCAAACATACGTTACAGCGAGATCATAATCACACACTACAACAAATTGTATAACCCTGGTTTAAAATGTCCATACGTCAATTTCAGGTGTACGTATGATGACTCAGAAAAAAATTAGCAATAGAACGTGTACCCACAGTAAGCCATCATTTACCAAAGAGGATGTGATATATAAAATCTAGGCTTTAAATTAGAAATAACTCATTTTATGTAAGGTAACATTGCTTTCAGTAACGGTTTTCTACTATTCCTCTATGTTTCATTAAGTATTCTTTCACTATGCAGACAAATAGTATTGTTCTTATTTATCCAAGCAAAGCTCAAACAATACTGATAAAACAGGGGGCAGTCCGAGTCAATAACTCTTCCCATATCGTGAATAACGTGTGTTGTATAAACAGAACACTACACCCGACTTTCATCAAAGAAATGTTACATTATGTAATATTTTGTGGACCCCAAACGCACCTACCTTCAATTCCTATGACTTCATCGATTTTGTTAGATTGCCGACAATTTTCAGCTGCACTGGAGATAGTATTTATAAGTGGATGAAACTAACAGCCGCAAGAATGCATTAAAATTGTTTTAAGTACTACCTCCTTCACAAAGCACTTCTGTCAACATTTAAATACATTTTAAAGAATAAATTTAGTAGCCATGTAGTGTATCTTTTTAAAATACGGATTGTAAATCTCGCTCGTGTTTTTCTGTAGTACTGAGATTGCTGAAACCCCCCACCCCCCACACACGGAGCTCAGCACATTATTTAACGGGTTAATGTAAAAAAAAATACAAAATAGGTTTATACGACACCGGAGGACTAAAAAAAGCAAGAAAATACAGACGATGAAAACATATTTTGTACAGGTACGCCTGTTTGATAATTATATCGCAACGCCAAATTGTAAGAACAATTAACTCAATAGGAATTAAGGTTCTCAAGGCAATGAGTACGAAGACGGTAGTCTTCTGGGTCCTTGCTGTTTCCATCAACAATCAACAACAGCGCCTTGATAATGGAGGCAGCAAGGACCTCTGATGCGTTGCACTACTTCTACCAGACTATAAGACGCTACAACCCAAAGATAGCCATCAACAGTCAACTACGCTTTGTGCGACGCTGCTTGAACAGTTGCGTTTTCTGTTCTTTTTACCAAGTGCCTTGAAGTACCGCCAGAATTTAGGGTAGACCTGTATGCAGCACCGCTGACAAAAGCATATTCCAAACGCAGATACGTAAACGCGGTACTTGTGGGTTATCGGGACACATCGCTTTAAAAATAGGATGTGTTAGGTTAATGTGTGCGGATAAATGACATATACTTGAAAGTTAGTATATTTTATTTCAATAAATGACAAATTATTATATTTTATTTTGATATGCATGAGATGTTAATTGTTGTTACTACCTGTCTAGGGAGGCCAAAATTCGTTTATAGATTTTAAAATCGTTTTAAAAATATCGCCGTTATCATTTGTACGCCGCCACATGAACTCAGCTAAATATGAATCCAGATGATGTCAGGCCGTGCCTCTCTGTTTTGTATCCCGATAACCCACAAGTACCGTAAACGATAATATATTTGAATATGACGTCGGATATTAATTGCATTATTCTAATAACCTGACCGAGTACGATCCTGGAATGTTTATTGCTTTCTCCCTCCCACCATAAACTCTACGAGCATAGAGAACATATTTCAATTAAACTAATATTAAGTTGTGGAGTTACAATATGAAGTTGAACTGCCAAAATGTGGCAGAGAAAATATAGAAAATTAATTAAACTGTGGCAAGTGTATATTAAATTAAATCGGCATACAACACAGTGATAATAAAAAACGCAACGGACTCAAATAGTAAATGCTGCAAAATTCGAGAAAAGATGTCTGAATCAAATTTGCATTTCCCCTTTAGCACGGGAAAACCGAAGTTTGCCATTCGATGGGATCCAGAGTCAAGCAGATCGAACTAATACACTTACAAACTATTTCTGAAAGATATATTTTAATTACATCATCCCATCTTCCTCATGATCCTGTAAGTGAACGCTTTCGAACAAGTTTACCCACCAAAATTCTAAATGCCAGTATTTTATCCCAAGCATTCGGCCTAAATTCTTAGCTCACAGCAACCTCTTAGATGTAACAGTCGTAACAACATTAAGTGATGTGCAAAAATCAAGACGTTCCTCATTGTAAAATGTAAGTTGCCCTCCTCCCTTTCGTAAGAAATCATACACCTTCCCTAGCACTTCGCTATTAAAATCTCAAGTGTGGAAAGTAGATGCGATAAAACGAAAGTTTCCATTTTGTTAAAACCAAAGACATGAAATTAATGTCATCACAAGAAAAGGAATTTATGACCACAAGTAATTTTAAGAACCCACACAACTCACCTTGTAGAGGTACTGATCGAACATCCGGCAGACGTCTACATCTGTTCCCATGCAGTAGGTCGCCTCCATACTCTCACACGAGCCGATAAGTTGAGTCAACGCCGCTAATGAATTGCTCGTCGTGGCAGCCGTTGCTGAAGACGTTCCACAGTCGGAATTTAACAACAGCCCTCTCACACGAATGACTTCCTGCTATATAGTCTTGGGAGCAAGCAGTTGTTGCAAGACGACCTTTCGCTGCTACCACAAAACAAACGGTGCCTTAAACGTGGAGCCTCAAGTGCGATGTCAAAGCAAGAAACTAACACACAGAAACACTGCTTTATTGTTACAGCTAACACAGATCACTGTTCGCAGACCAGATACTTAAACCGGACCTCTAGCCTGCACTACTGCTAGGAGATGCAGCTCAAACGACAACTCATTAGACACTAACCATACAGTTTGGTTCATGGTTTTTGTCAATTAGACGTACACATAAAAGGCGCGTAATTTAAAATTTGACAGTCTTGAGTCTTGAGTCTTGTGCCTTAAACTATGATGAAGTACACACCGATTACCACTCTCGGATTCCAGGTCTCTTAATGGAAAAGCTGTGTGAGGTGGCTGGTCCTGATTAAAGAGAAGCAGGTAAATCCGGCGTTTTGAGATGCCCGCGTGGAAATTCCTCCTCCTCCTCCTACTCCTCGGACGATGCTAGCTCGACCACGCTGCTCTTGCAAGTAGTCGCCCGCTAGTCGAGTCCCACCAGCCACCGCGAGTCGGCGACGGCAGCGGTAACGGCGTTCCAAACTTGCCTCTCTTTGGATATCCCCCTCCGCCCCACTACACACCACCCCTTCTTCATAACCGACACCCCCCACTCTCTTTCTCATCCACAGCACAGGAAAAGAAACTTGCACCCCCACTACCGTTACTATAACCTCTATAACTATCTCTTTCGCCATTACCCCTCAAACTGCGCACAACTCTTCAAAATAAAACTGTCCCGCGCCGATTTCAATCTCAGTCAGTCCCAAAAAATTAATAACGAAGCACCAGACATATTTTAAATTATTTTTCCTCTCCGTAAAAGGAACGGAAAAAATGACAGGTCACGTTTAATTGTATCATTTTCCAATCAGTATTTAAAAAAACACTCCATGAAACAAAATGAGTCGTAACTAATTTACACAGCTCCGACCACTGACACTAGTTATACAGTTCATCAAAAATTCCATTTAAATTCTAATTAATTTTTACCCGAGTAAACATATTATAAAACAATAGCAATTTTGTGTAGATCACCATTTCCTCTGAAGCCACACGAATGCGCCCTGAAACCCCTTCGGTCGATTCCACAGAAACAGTTTAGTTTCAGATGTCCGTTAGAGCTGTGATTACAGTAAAGACACAACTCGCCAACGTGTGATGTATTTGTATAAAATTGCCAGCTAATGAACACGCCAATTTCAATTAATCGGCAGTCTTCATCAATTAATAAAGCGTTCATTGATTCTGGGTCACACAGGAGGATCTCAGCCAATAGCCGCTCATCACAGAAAACAAAAGAACGGTTAAATGTTTTGTTATCGGAAAAATATCGGACTTACTGAATTAATACGGAACATTGACGTAGAACCCGAACCCACAACACAGCAGCATTATTGTACGTCGCCGTAGAATTGGTAACACTCCTGCTTCATATTCGAGAGTTCTGAGTTCAAAACTCAGCCGGGAGGTTAGGTATCACAAAAAAGGTTTTGGAATTATTGTTATCCTTCCCACGAAACAGTCCCTTAAAATAATCACATGATTTCCAGTGCATAGAACTAATTAAAAAATTAACCTACCACTGACAATACATACAGACTGCAGTTGATAATGCGTAATTAAATAAAAAAAAGCGAAATTAAATATATGTCTGTAGAATCACCTTCACGGAAACAAAAGTTCATCAGATAAATGTCACATTTCCGACATCTTCGTTAAATAAAAATTAAAATCAAATTGTCTAGTTCTCTTCGTAAATAGGTTCCCCGGGTGAAGGGTATTTGAAGGACGTTTACGGGATCTGATCTCTCCCCGGAAACGTCTTGAAGAAACGTAGTTAGAAAAGGAAGGTTATTAAGTAAAACTAATATCATTATGTAAACAGGTCAACTGAAATATGTGGCCTCTTAGACTGTAATCTACAACTCCTTGATTATGACGACGTCGGCAACACAGCTCACTTACACACATCATCATCATCCAGTAACTGGATCAGCATTAATTATGTATCATCACGAAAGTTTCAAATCAACAATAAATAAATCTTCGTAAGTAAAATGTTTCCAAAATTTTCTAAATGTTTAGACTGTCTACAATTCTCTAAGAAAGATTCGAGATTTTCACGGCGGCGAGTCTGAGCAAGATTGTCTTCTGGTAAACTTCTACCAGACTACACGGTGCAACAACCTAAAAGAAAGCCATCTTCTTAAAATTCTCCACATTTACATGGTTACTGGGACCAGCACTCTCGCTGTAGATGTGCACAAGCCGCAACTGGAAACCGCTACAGTGCACAGCAATGATGAAAACTCCGTCGCCATAAAGCATTTGACAAAATGCCGAGGACATGGAACCAATAAAGGCAGCAGTGCTTGTATGGAGCCGGATCGGAAGCGATGATGAAATAATAATACGTTTCTCAAGCCTATCGTTGAAATAGACTTTGAAATTTACTTACACGTTTGATAGGTTTCTACGTTTATGGACCCTGACGGTTCTGTAAGCTGGTACACTGTAAATTTTGTAGGAAATATAAGACATAATAGTAATATAATATAATATAATATGGTACTGGTTCACCATGTGTTTGACATTCATAAGAGCACAAGAAAACCTACTCAATATATGGCATTTATAGACAGTGTTGATTGTACAAATATAATAGAGCAAGAATTGAAAAGTGTACTCCAGTTTGGAACTAGCCTACAGACATTATTCAGCTACACTCTTTTCGATTCTGAATCAGTCGCCAGTCTTGATGTTCAGTTATTGCAAACATAAATGTATAGTTGCAAAAAACTTCAACAGGAAGAAACCCCACTGCACAGTGGTAGTTTCTATTGTTCACAAATCAAATAACACGCAGAGATGTTACGTCTTACAAGTATAAACTGTTTTTCCTTGGAGGCTGCTTCGTTAAATATAGGCTTACACAATAACAAAAAAAGTATGAAAAATTTGTAGATTTAATACGGTCCAAATAGCATCCAAATGAAAGATTGAGGCATGAGTTGCTTTTGATAAAATTCGTAACAAAATAAAATCTAAATGAACAAAGAAAACCCAATAAAATTAAAGAAATAACAAAAGAAATTAATGTTTAAGGTGTTCTATTTAATCTTTAAAGACCGACAGGAATTTCGCTTACACTTTCCCAACACGATTTAGTGAAATGAAAAATACGAAGTTTCATAGAAATCCATTCGAGAAGTTTAGCAGATAAATCTGCGAATGGACAGAGCGTTACTCTTTACATCATGTGAACATTTTGTGTTCACGTGATGCAAAGAGTAACGCTTTGGAGGGTAAACTTTCTGAATAGCTTAAACGTTTCGATATGACTGTTCCATGAAACGTTCTAAGTAGGCATATATGCACAGAAGCCTAAATTATAAATAAATAAAGCAAATGCACGAACGATCGAACATTTTAACGTCTTTACAAGTTAAGAACTGACTTCAGTACCGAGTACTTTGCTTCTTGCATGGAGAATATCACAGACACGCTGAAAGTTGTCCCTAGAGCTCCTAGAAATTAAAAACACAATGCACTCCATTGTTTACTAAAGTGTGTGCTCCAATCAGACCTTTTTGCTGTTTTCATTCTGATTTAGCCTTACAAACATGGCATGATTCAGTCACTTCCTTATCCTAGTTCAGCATTCTATCCAAATGAATTGTCTTCTTCTGCTTGTAGGCATTTGTCCACGTACAGGTACGTGCTCTACAAAACCAGAATTACAGTTTCTAAGAACATATACATAACAACACAGCGATAAAGCAGAAATATTAAAACCGTCAGAAATCCTTTGGAGCGTACCAGACTGACTATGTGAGACGATGAAGCGACAGGGGGAGGAAACATTACAGCCCAGGGTGAGAAACCTGGAGGGAAAAATTTGGTCTAATGCAGACGGCACCGCACAAAATATCATTTCGATTGCATTCGGGAAATAACTTATTGGAATGTCGGTCGGAAGTTTTGTGTCGATTTCTTCGACCTCTTTATACAAAAGAAGGCATGACTCCGTCCATCCGTATCTTCCCGTTCCTTTGTCCCCGTAACACTGATATGGTGACGCTCTGATACAGCCGGCTACAGCCCGGTGTTTCGACAAAGTTGCTCTGAGACTTTTGGACAGCTTACTTCGTGACACAGTAGAGTAAACGATCTCATACGCACGTCGATACTGCACTAGCTGGTTGTTCATTAACCATGCTATAGTTCGCCATGCATTTGAATTCTATACTTGAATCAAGAGTCACGAAAACGAAAACACGAAGAGGAGAACGATCCATTTGACGCCAAAGCTTTATTATAACAGCAACCTATTCAAAACAGAGTCAGAAGGGATCAAAACCTTGATGTTTCTGATGATGAGAATAAATACAAAACTTGGTATGAAATAATGATGGGGGGGGGGGGGGGGGTTCCCCCACATTTACTACATGGAAAAAACAGCACTGTGGTAATGAACCTTCGGATTACACATCACAGAAAACTAGGTTAGTATGCACTTAAGCATTTAGTTTTTCTGGCATCAAATGGATAAATATTTAAACTGTCTAAAATAAGGCACACGGCGCGACGCGTACAGATATTGTGGTTCGATTTCTGATGTCTTTATCAATCAGAAGCCCAAGGAGACTGCTAACTCAGAATTTGTTATTTCGTTCACATAATAATTAAACACCGTTATCGGAAAACCTAAGGAGACGAAATGAATCTTAAATAAGTAGTACATGAGGACAAAGTCTGGATTTGTTTGGCCCAGGAAAGGGAATAATGGCGGGGTCTTCTGAATACCGTAATAAACTGATGGTACCATAAAAAAGGAGAATTTCTTAGGCAAATTAGCGTCTCAAGAAAGAGTTAGTTATCATACCTCGTAATCCCTTCGAAGAGTTTATAATTATAGAAACGAAGCTCTGTGGGACCTCCTGAGCAATAGCAGAGGGGACACAGTCGATCTGTAGCATCAAAAAGACTACCAGAGTCGGGCAGAAGCAGAGAGGCCACCAAAAGGATCGATACAAGCCCCCTCGACTCGCTCGCTACTGAATTATGTAACTCACGTTTAACGAATTTAATGGCAGCGACACCAATAAAGCTTGTTTAATCTAACTCCACAGTAGAAAATGGCGACGGTAGTATTACACTATATACAATATAAGACGAGGAACAAAACATACTATCGATTTTAGAAGAGTAATGACATTTTACCCTATTTTGTCACATGTGCGTACAGCTGAAAAACAAAGGTTAATATACTTCGAAATAATGAGAATGTTTCTGATAACAAAAACATGTTCTACAATGAGAAAAACGATATTCCTTTAAAAAAACATGAGTGTTATAAGCTCTATGTGAAATTAGAACATTATTTGAAAGCTGAAAACAAGGGGTCTGAAGCAGGGAATTCTAATCCATATACTAGTGACCACTGAGAGAGTTGTCATAGTTCGTATGACTCAGCTAAACTGTTGGGATATTGTTCTCTTAACATTTATAAATCTTACAAAAAATAAAACTACAGTCCTACATCAGATTAACAGTATCACAATAAAATACTGGAATTTGTATCATAAACAAATAGGCCTAAAGGAAGAACAAAGTTTTACAAAAACAAATATATTAATATAATAAGAAAATAAAAAGGAAGAAACAGCCACACAGAAAAGGTAAATAAAGGTAAGAAGAATGTAAGTCAGAAGATAACAAAGACAGAGAAACAAATATACAATAAATGAACAAACAAAGCAAAAATGTAAGAAATATACTAGAACAGGAAGAAAGAAATATAAATATTATAGGAAGAAATAAAACAACAAGAAAACAGACATACTATCTATCCATTTAACTTATAAGGAAATAGTCCTGTAACTCCCTCACTTACACACGGAATTACACAGTGCATTGTGAGGTGGCACTTCATCCAATTTTCCCAATATACCCTAGCACAAAGAAAGACGAAACAAGTTCTGATAATATTACAACTGAATTTTAAATTATTATAATGTTCACTACAGCGTATGAAAAAAGGGCATTAACTATAAACTCTCAGTTAAAAAGGCAGTGTATAAGAAAATGCGAAACTGAAAAAAACAGTAATTTGCATTAAAGTTCAATACCTTCAGTTAGGTTAATGGCACGTACCTTCAAATAACAAGAAAACTACTTCTGAGTTCATTGGTCTACGAGATGGTTCATTTGCCTCACGAAATTAAATCACACAGAAAATTCCTTCCCATAACGAACAGAATATTTATTTCATGGACTTTTCTACAATCTCCCAGAGCTAATTGGACATTGTGAAGTGGAGATCTGTACAATACAAACTGTCAGACTGACCTGAGTCAGTAGAGGCGATTGGTTACACTGACGGCCCCGCCACAGTTCCAGTGTTAGGATAAGCTAACTATCTTGACTGCATTATCTGCGGATTTCCTCCGACATTCTACAAAACATATTTTAAAATAGGAAAAATGTCATTTATTCGCATGGGTTAATAATGCTCAATAATGCGACAGGTTTACCTATTGTGGCCATCTTATTAACATATCGTCGGCGCTCTGTAAAAAGAGCCTAAGTCATTGTTCAATGTTTCACATAAGTTCCATTAGCAAACACCAAAAATAAATAACAATTTTTATGTAACAATTCAGAATCGTCTATAAACCATAAGATTACTAAAATGGAACTGTATGTACAAATTGTTTTCATAGGTCTGTATGAAGCACGTTCTGCAACTCGGTAGTTAACAAATTCTTACCTCTTCTCTGTAACTAGATGTTTCCTGATTAAAATACAGAAAAATCAATTTTAAAACTTCAAAACAAATGCGCCACATCTCAAAACTTCCGTGTAGGTATGGCACATCACCTTCCAACAAGGTAACTAGGACATCAGTTGTCTGTGTTTTGACAGTCATAAAAATATCTACCCCCCCCCCCCCCAGGTGACAAAGTATGCTAATGGGTTAAAGCAGCTCAGACCAAACATTTGCTGTTTTCCACACTAGTCTACAAGTTATTTAACGCTTTTTAACTGCAAGGACGATTATGTCCGACACTACGAACATGCTTAGGAAACAACTATCATGGAATATTTAAAAAAATATTCAAACATTCCCTGCAAGGACAGAAAACAACCACTAACACTTTTGGATAACCTATGTCCATACTGAGCGTCGACCGTGTACCTCCCGAATACAAGTCATATGCATTACACCTAGAGATAACCTGCTGTTTGCACTTTAACACGTTTCTCATTGAGTACAAGAGACAATAAAGCTTCTTCTCTATCTGTGCACGGAGATACGTAATTTGCTTCAAGCGTTGCCATCTGTAGTCCTGTACAGGCCTATTAGCTCACTGTAATATCTTGTCTCACTCGACTCTGTCCAGTGTCAACTGAATATAGTGTAATCTCTCACATCTTATTACAAGATGCAGCTTAATACTATCCACAGGCATACACCTAGGTCATGTAAGAGCTTTCTTCCTATCAGGTTTTCAGACAATAATTCTTTTATATACTTCTCATCGAAATAGACATGTTAGATCACAACCCTAGACACTGTTAGCACCCCATCACAACCCAAACTGGAGGACCACCCCTTGTCGGGTGTCTGCGATTGCTTATTCAATATATTCGTAACTACCCTCTGCCCTTGTATCTCGTCTACTCCATCCGCTGGTTACATATAATGGAGAGTAAATAGCTAGATATTTGATACGAGAATCTCTAAACGTTACATCAATCGATAGGGAATATCTGACATCTATAATAAATGTCGCCTTTCGGAATTTCCTTACTTAAATAAACGTCGTAGAAAAAGATGCTTGCTGACGTGAGTCAGAAGCTAATGCGCGCTGCAGAAACTTGCAGACATATCAACTGAATATAGTGACGTTTTACATCTGAGTACATACATACATCCATATTATACTGTAATATTATGCCAGTAAAACGCTGCATCAGCGCTGGTTTAAAAACAAAATATCGAGACACGATAAACAGAATAATATATCGTACAGAATTCGAAAGAAAAGTAGTATCTTCAGCCATGAACAGGACTGTCTGAATTCATTTGACGCTAATCAGAATCCTGTTTCTGGGCGATGGCATGGCAGCAATACAGCTCGCACCTGCATGGTACGCACAGCTAGAAACAGGATCCACACTAGCAATAAACCACCGTGAAAGCTTCAATGCATTTGATGAAGGTAGTCCACAAGTAATTACATGTAATTTCACGCTGGATGAACTGTCTCTTCCGGTTTCTTATCTCACTCCTTATATCCAGGAAAATCTACATGTCCTAGGTTTCCTTTAGTGTAATTCATTTTGAATGCTTTGAGCTCCTCAACTGCCAATCAATGTATGCAATTATGAACAATTCTTGTATCTGAAAAACTGCATGAAATGTGTATTCACTAGGGCTCTGCTGTGGCTTACGTCGATCATTATATGATTGTAACGTCATGGTGGAGTGGTTTACACTCTTGGTATCGGGTTCAAATCTTCGCTATCCTGACCGGGTTTCCGTGGATTTCCTCAGTCCCTCCAGACAAATGCCGGGATTGTACCAGAAATTAGGCCAGGGTCGCTCCCCTCCACATCGTTTCCAATTCACTATCCTCTCATTCAAGTCAGAGGTAATGAAATAGCTACGTTAAATAAAGCTATAAATAAACAGCATACGGCTGTGGAAGATGTAGAAGACTGTTTAACATCGAAATAACGTGCTCTGCACACTGGAGTAAATGGTTCCTATTTTCATTGTTATACTGCCTTACTCTATAAATCGGGTCGATAATTGCCAACCTTCCACTTTGTAGTCATCTTTGTGACAAGTACGAAATTTGAAGTAAACTGTTTTCCAGATATTATCCATCGTCCAAGACTAAATAAAATCGAAGATTTCTGTCTTCTGGGTTGTTTCGCTGTGTAGTCTGGTCGATGTTTACCAACGTTTCAGAGGTCATACTGCCTCCGTCATCAGAGCAGATTTTAAATAGATCGTGATTCATTCCGACTAGAATATGAGGAACTCAGGCTCGGGTTAGAATGGGCCAAATCGATCACGGGCTGGCTCGGGAAAAATTATAAAATGTTGGCCCGTGCAGGCCTCTACTAGATAGTAACAGAAACAAGCATGCTGATCGTGGTTCAACACACGTGGAATTCTCTTTACAAACCCCTTCACCTTTCCAGGCTGTTCAACAGGGTAATCAAACACACTTGTTGCGATATTCCCACTTCTGTCGATATTTTCACACAGTGCTCTGCGTGTGCGGTTGAGCTCTGCAGCTCGTGTGCCACGAATGTGACAGTTGTTAACGCACAATCGCGGGTAGGGGAGCACCTGCTGATTTTTCCAGCCACACGTTACAATCTTTCATCCAATGGGTCCATACGACGGAGCCTGAGTCCCCTTAACCTTTCCTTCAACAGGTCATGACACTCCCCTGACGTTTCTATCCCCAAGAAGCTGGAACCTCACAATTTTTCTCTGTCCAGAGCCCAAGACCTCGTGAGCGCATGCCTGTCTACTATGTAAGCCGACAACAGACACTGTCACATATGGAGAGTTTTGGACCGTGCCATAGTTCAAGCGGTTGGTCGCCGACCTCTTACAGCGAAAGTCCAGATTCGCTCCCACGGCAGTTCATGTGTGTGGTGACCAAAGTGGTAATGGAAGAGATTTTTCTTCCACTCTTGCTTTCTGCTATCAACATCAATCCACCTACGCTCCATATTCACAGTCAAAATTCACTGACGTCTCGTATGAATTAGAGACATACTCTCACCTCATCACAATTCCAAAATAATGAAGGAAGATTTCCTTATCTTGAATTATGCATGTTCCTTGTAAATGACATATGTCTGCGATGGTGTGAGATTTGAGGTTTTCACTGTTGTGAAGATATAACTAGTTGTCTTCTTGGTTATGCCCGTGTCCTAAGATAGGTAGTTGCAAGGTTTTTGGAGGAACTTACTGCCTTCATCACCAAGGAAGAATTAGCGATTATATCCCAAAGATGGAAGTAACACGTCCCTCCAAAAGGTTAGTAAAAACCTAAGTACTGGTCATTATAATGAGAATACCAGAGCACAAGACTGCAATGATTTTAGCTTACATTTCAGAGGTTATATTTTCAAAAATTCTAAAGACTATACAAATCAACACTAGCAATATGAAGCAATTTTATAATTCAACGTCGCAAAGAATAATACAAGTGAAGGAGAATCTGCCATATTTAAAGGCCGTGCTTAATAGTCAAAATCATGATAATTCAACACAGGAACAGAAATGTAACGCTGCAGCCAAGACATTTCCCATTTATAAAGCGTTTTGGGGAGCCAGTGTATAATTATTAGATGTAAACACATTTTAAATATAGGCCTATTTTTCCCTCAGAAATGAATTTCTGCCCCTAGCAAATGAGGGGATAGTACTTTGCATTAAGAGCCATGAACGCTTCCTTTCACAGGCCGATTCTTTGCAATTTTTTACTCATTAATCATAATATTATTCAACGCTATAGAGGTTCAGACATTAACACCACGTTCGCAATAACTCCAAAACGTCTATGTAGCCATGTATTTCATGCCAGGCGTCTAAGATTCCCATTTCGATGCTACATAGTTTGAGCTAATAAAAAACGTAGTAAAATAAAATATACATAGATATAAATAAAGACTGTCATTGAATAGCGTGATACGGTTCGCAGACCTTCAAACTGACTGCCATGTAACAGCTGTTTGCGCGTTGCGTGTATCAGATGAAATTGTTATTTGGCGCAAATAAGAAATCTCAATTTTACAATTTCTTTCGTAATAAACTGTTATAACAATTCTGTAGCGCACTTATTTGGGTTCTACGAAGTGCGTCATGTTTATTGGTCCTCAAAGTCTACAGAGTATTTTCTTTTTAAAACTAATTTTGTATTGTGCCCCCAACAACGCCAACACTGGGACTTACTTAATGTAGTTATATTTCGCAGTTTTGTTTTTGATAAATGCAATTATCAATCAGACACCTTTCAAGAACATGGAGCCCTCAATTTGGGCCGATTCAGAATAACGCCGATTTTGAAACCAGAAAGTCAAAAAGTGAAAAAAATATAACATACTATTATTTATAACGTTTCACAATGTATCTCATACTGATTCTTATACTAAATCGATATTCTTACATCGCGGATTTTGAATGAAAATTATAAATCATCTCTGCAATTACGTATGTTTCGTTGACGCGAATTTGCTCCAATGAGATCGTTGAATCGGTAAAAGCTGTTTGTGAAATGCAAACTTTTGCATATGCGAGTTTGCTCTTATGCAATTTCATTCCTGGCGCTTTAAACTTTCAAAGGACTAATTTAATCTCTGCGGAAGTACCGGGGTTATTTTTACTACGCGATTTTCTATAGGCCGACGTCTTACATGAATGCAACTATCGCATAACAGCAGAGATGACTGTACACATCGATCACATGAAAGAATCGCAGTCAATCGCGGGGACCAACGAATTGCCGATTGTAAGTGTATTAAATATATTTTTTAAATTCCCTTTGTTTTATTTACGTTATTTCAGAGCTTCAAATGTAATGCCATTATATTACTCGTCAATGTTTGAGTGCTGGGAACGCATGTCATTGACTTGCCATTGATTTACATCATAAAAAGAGTTTCAATTTACGCCGGTTCGTCCAGGAACGCATTCCCGGCGTAAATGGAGGGCTACCTGTATTACATTAAAAGAAGTGTGGGTACTTCACGCTAGAGAAATACATAATTTATCAGCTATAATCCTCACATTAGGCTTACTTAATATGATTTCAGGTATTACGGATAGAATGCTAATCAAGGCATCACGGACATAAAGTTGTAGTGTTCTACTGCACCACAAAACACCCCTAAACATAATAGTTGTTCTATCAATCTGCGGTTTCATTTTTGGATTTAAAAGACTCAAAACCTTGAGGTAGGTTACCGGCTAGGCTACCGACAGCGGCGTAAAATACATGGACTTTAGAAGTGTCTTATCGTCAAATATATCACTTAATGTGACTAGCATTTTAATTCGGCTCCAGCCTCGATCTAGTGACCGGTCCCTGAAACGAAATTAGAGATTCCATAAAACAGGCAGTCGTTAATGAATGCACAACGAAACGACAATGAAATCGAAGAAGACAGTCAATGTGTTCCTCAACAGCGCCTGTCAAACAGCATAGATATACCCGCACATAACAATTGCCGGCGCTGTTGCCGATGCAAGGCGGCGTACGCGTAAGCCAGGTTGAATCTGTTGACGTGGCTATAAACATTTACGTACACTGACGACACATTCCTCTAAGTTCACTTCCTCCTTTTTGACGTAAATACGTCTATATGGAAGGGTCAGTGTCATTCCGCAAAAAAGTGTAACGAAAAAGTGACAGGAAAAAGTGTACGAAAAATGTGTAAGATGGTTACCTAGGAAATATCAACAATTTGTAAATATGGACTGACAACAATGGTTACCTAGGAAACGTCATCTGTTTATCAACAAATCGACAATAATGGTTACCTAAGAAACATCTATTTACTCGGCATTTTTGTTACCTATAAAACATTACATTACATTTCATTACATTACATTACATTACTTTACATTACATTACATTACTTTACATTACATTCAGCTACCACAGACCCATCTTAAGCGTAACTAATTCAAGTTGAATTAGCAATGTCTTAATCAAACTTATCTCAATTGTAAAGCATGTATGACGTATTTACGTCAAATTCTCCGGAACCGTGGTTCCACTGACAACTTTCTATTCCATTTGTTTGTTAATGATGAGATAAATTAAAGACGAACATCGGTGCTAGACGAGAATTTCAAGACACTTAAAATATCACCATTAAAACTGAGACGAACAATGATAAAAGAACTCCTGCGAAAGGTCGGTAAATATCTACCTGACTACACGATGGAACGTTTGTCAGCATACTACGTCGTGAATCCTTTATTCGAAATAATAACTTAAACAATATAGCAAGGAGAAAGAGATAATCTATTCACATATAAAATAAACAAAAGCCTTTAAAAAGTCTAGTAAAGATTGACATTCACTACTGCTGGTGAGGTAAAACTAATTTATACGTTACCTCTTCACCATGATTCTTAATTTCCACTTTCAAAAATATAATTTAAAAGAAAAAACCCTGAATGATAGTTTCTTCAATGACTAATACTGACATTCCATTCGTCAACAGAATGACATACTCTTGCAAACTAAGCTAGTAGAATACGTAGCTTACAATCAGTTCATTTGCATAACAGCACCACTGCATGCAACAGAGTGCCCTCGGAGTAGGTGAACTCCGAACACGGACGAAATACTGTTCCCACGAATTAGATGAACTGTGAACACGGATGAAACACTGCCCACGGGGCAGGCAAACTGTGGTCATGAATGAAACACGATGCTCACGGATTAGGTGAATTCTGAACACATATAAAACGCTATGGAAACGTAGTAGTTGGGCTGTGGGCACACATACTATGCCGAGGAAGTATATAAATCACGAACAACGACGGGACATTATGTCAAATGGAAATAATTTGACATTTTCTGTAGCAGACGAAGGATAACTCATTCTAATCTGTCCAACACAGCTTACTAAGACAACAAGGAGTCAATATTACTCACCTGCTTACTGAACTAGAGTGGTACTAAGAGCTCAAATTAGTTGTAGTAGTGCCTTCTCTCTGACTGTGAATCTGTGAAAGAAAAAAAAATCACTGATAACAGTTCATAATCATCGTCATCTTCATGGATTGGGCCAACTCTTTACCTGCAACAATTACTATGTGATATGAAGTAATATTTATGTAGAAGTTTATAAAGGTGGCAATCATATAAAACACAAATCTACACATAAAATTTCTCCACATACCAAGGGATAAGAGAAACATAGCACAATAAAAATATTAAAAACAAAGAAATTAATGAGTGTGGGCACGCTGCTCCGATGACAAAAGTGAAAGACATACAGAATTAGGGCTAAACGCGGTCACTTGGAAGACCCAAACCAAGATGGGAAATTAACATTAAAATACAGTATTTCCTCGATTTCAGACGCCATCAACTGAAAGACTCACCCTTGATTTAGCAATAGGTTTACAGAAAAATGGCTATAATTAGTGTTATACGCCATCAAATACAAGACGCACTCCGATTTCTTACATTTTAAAAAGTGAAAAAAGTGCGTCTTAAATTTGAGGAAATAGGGTAGGTCTTATGGAAGAACAATTTCTGCAATGTACGTTAAATTGAAGTGGCTTAGGATTGTATTCAGTTTCATTAGCAGTTTAATATTTTAGCGGTACCGTACCTCTCGCATTTTTACTTAATAAACCAAGTTCTATACGAGATCTGATGTTCCCAGGCGGCGAATATGTCGATAGTGGTCGTCTGGGTTGTGAAGCCGTATCGACTTGTACTCTCCATGCAACAACAAATGAAGCGCTATTTCTGAAACCGGAAGTGGTATGAGCATACAGCTGGGGCTATAATCCCAATAAGTGGTATTCTCCCACTTTATGGCAATCTCTGCATTCCATTAATTAGTTATTTGTGACAAATTTTTTAAACAAAGACGACGATTTGTCTGCATATTTTAAAGAACTGCATGAATTAGTGTGGATTACTTTCCCGAGACGTGATTAAGTTCAACGGAAAACGACCTGCAGAATACATTTGGGATGGATATCCATTTTCACTGGAAGACAAGTTGGTAAGGGTAGGGGATTAGCGTTGATGCCAAAGTAAAATAAACGAATTAGAGTCGTGATATCTGCGCACATTTTTCAGTGAGTGCCTATGTTTTATTCGAATAAATACTCATTTAAATTGTGCCGCAGTATAGCATTGAAGTATATGTTTGGAAATTTCAGTGTGTTCATATCAAGAGCATATGGAAATCAATTCCAAAATATGTAGATTGCAATATTAGAAAGATAATGAATAAGCCTAATTATTGTTCGTCTATAAAGCATACGCAGTCCAGTATCTCTTGTTAACGAGCAAAAAGTAATAGTCTTAATTATTTGTGTTGCACTGACAGGGTTAGAAGTGACCGTGACGTAACGGATGAGAGCCGTGAGAGAATTACGCACTGTGATATATTTCCTGTGTTTGTACCTGAAATAAAAGTACACCACAACTAAAGATGAACCAAGCTACGTCCCACTGCCCCACTGTACCAACACAGAAACTAGAAGCAATTCACCCTGCAGTTTCATTCGGCGGATAGCTTAGGGTGAAGGGTTCGAAACCATGCACACAAGGTCAACACGTGGTCCAGTGGCCACGTGAGTGGGGAGAACAGGCAGACAGCTGTGGCCAGATGGCGGGCGGGGAGCCAACCCACAGCTGGGTGTGGGGAAAAGAGAAGCTGATGAGGTCGCGTGCGGCTCTCGCGGGACTAGCATTGCTAACCCACAGGCACTTTGACGGCGTTGTATGTGCAGCCGACCCCACGGTCTCAAAACGACTTCAATGCAGATCCTCAGCCGATTTCAACCTCCACTGCGATATTAAACGCAGCTTCAGTTAATCAATCAGCAGCATTAATTTCAATCAAACATAGGCCTATCAGTAAATTGCACGGAAATGACAAAAAGAAATACCAAGGGAGTTACTAAAACAGACAAAATTAAACTGGCCAATGCATGCATAAACGAAATCTAGTTGTCAAACAGACTATCTCAAGAAATGCTTTAATGTTAAAGAATGATGGTTGCAGGCTACGTGCCAGTAACAAAGTATCCACGTTAATCTTCTGGGAAGTAACGCCGTGTGGACCTATAGGTAAATACGGTCGTTTCGGAGGCACATAATCCTTCCATCTTCATGGGGCCGAATTTACTCCACGGTTTTACTATTCAGAAGACCAGCATCGGCATCTTCACCCCCTCGAGAACCTTAAATCTAATAAAAACAGAGTACTTAAGGGTTTCTTTCCCCTTTACCGTTTGCACACACAAATTTGAATGCTAGGCTTGCACCATTTGTGTTCCCATAATGAGCATGGATATTTCGATCAAATGACTCGACAATAGCTAAGCGGCAGGCAGAGGTTCGGACTGACCCTCTATCACTACAGTCGGAATATGTAAAGTTCTGCTTCCACTCAGTAATACAGTATGGAGTACTGCTTATGCGTAGGGGATTTACATGTCTAAATTCCTTTGAATGCCATAAAGTCATGGTTGTTGCCAGAAGTTTATATGGAAGTGAAAATTCGAGTGAGAAGAACACAAATATTAGTAAAATTGAAGAAGCAGATATTAAATGTTTACATAATACAAAGCAACGTAGCCTACCTGATTTCACCGAATATACACATATATATATATATATATATATGAACATCAAACTCATTGGACATTATATCTT
The DNA here is from genome assembly GCF_977971745.1 of Zootermopsis nevadensis. NCBI lineage: Eukaryota > Metazoa > Arthropoda > Insecta > Blattodea > Termopsidae > Zootermopsis > Zootermopsis nevadensis. The sequence continues at coordinate 1,147,117 of NW_028259151.1, read as the reverse complement.
GATTTTTGTTAAAATACGACGTTTCAGAGACTGGACTCTGTCCACGAAGGTAATACACCATCGTTACAAACCTCCAATTTAAATACATGGGAGAGGAATATCTCTTTTGAAAATGGAGGGATGATGACCACTGAGAAAAATGTTTACCCGATATGAACAGAATGGAAAATAATAGACTCCGTTTTACAGTAATAACTACAGGAATCAGGGTATGTACAGAGACCAAACACCAACAGACATGAAATTTCAACAAGCTGTGTTAAAGCCTTGTATGTGGAGGGCAGAATAAGAGATACAATTCCATTATTAGGTCCAATGGTTTGTTACATTCCCATCAAAGGTTCTTTTTGCCAATCCTCTACTTCATTCGTTTGCAAAATTCCTGTTTCCCCATGAATAACAACTCAAAAATATCTTCTGCATTCGATTTGCTTTAATCTTCTCAACATGTCTCACAACTATATTTACTCAGTCTAAAATTCCGTCTGCAATATTATTGACTGCAATTCCTATCTTACATCTCCTTCAGTCCTGTTTATATCTTGGAGAATAATTCCTTCCGTACTGTTCTCGCAAATCACATTTCAGCAGCTCGACTCCTTTTCTAACAGACAACGTTCTGTGACTAGAAATGAAAATAAAAGAATAATTGTGTGCACGACGAATGTATGTGTACACACATTTACAAAATAGTAATATACAACCTAGAAAAATAATTGAACTTTGAAATGTTAATCGAATGACATGGATATCCTGTCACGTAATCAGAGAATTCCGGGTTCGAAAATCGGCCGTAGAATGAGTCAAACTAAAAGTCTGTTTCAGGTTTCAATTAGTCCATACAGCAAAACGCCGAAGCAGTGTCACAACCAAAATTACAGTCGTAAGATCTGAGGTTTTCACAGCGGTGGGTATGGAGATTTCTGTCTTCTGAGTTGTTGCGCTGTGTAATCTGGTCGATGTTAACCAACGTTTCGGAGGTCATACTGCCTCCGTCATCAGGTCGATGACGGAGGCAGTATGACCTCTGAAACGTTGGTTAACATAGACCAGACTACACGGCGCAACAACTCATAAGACAGAAATCTTCAAAATTACAGTCCCTTCCTTCCACCATTTGTAACCCGGTGATTCAGCCAGTAGCCTACCGACTAAAACCATCTGAACACTATGTAACGTAATAAGCAATCGCTTCTTCTTCAGAAAACCACCTATATTTGATAATCGTTATCAATATAGTAGCCGCCACCATACTGCACACTTCAAGGTCAGAGTACGGGTGAGTCAGGACAGTTCAGGACTTGCAGCGTAGCAAAGCTAGTAACGTTGTACTGTTGCTTACGTGTCGCGTGGTAGGAGGAGTTTGGGGTGAAGCCCTTCCGTGGCCTTGAAGCATACAATCTAGTGGCGGCTATTCTTGCAACAAAACTTAATTAGGCACAAATTCTCCTGTGTTTTGTAACATTTATATTCTTCGGTGCTGGAACATTTGGGAGTTTTGACAGCATCATGGGGCATCAATACATAAAGTTTAACGTTCTGGATTCGAGTGTACAGGAACATAATTTCATTTCCTGAACGATATAGAGGTTAAATATGAATATAACTTATGCATATATATTCATAATATTTAATACAGTTTGTATATTTAAACATATTAACCAGATTATTTCGATTAAATGAGACTGAGGTAAAAATTCGCCCATCAATCGTATTAGGACCGTTCACCCACACGATTCTATTGTTGGCTGGTCTGTCTATTTAGTGACACTTTGTGAACTACTTTCTTAAAAGATGTCTGTCTTCTGGGTTGTTGCGCCGTTTACTCTGGTAGAAGTTTACGGACGTTTCAGAGGTCCTTGCCGCATCCATCATCAGGGCGATCTATCGACTACATACTTTTTTCGAATGGCTGCCTTATGGGTTATTGCGCCGTGTAGTATGGTAGAAGTTTACAGACGTTTCAGAGGTCCTTGCTACCTCCATTATCAGGCGGCTCTGAAACGTCGGTATACCAGACTACAAGGCGCAACAACCCAGACAGCCATCTTCAGATTCAACGCCGTGGAAACCTCAAATCCTACATATAGACTTTTAATATGATCAACTTGCAGAATGGCTGTGAACTATAAATATGAAATAACGTGGAAGGCGGTGGAGGCTTGTTTTGGGTTATCGTACTTTAATTTATATAGGACTGAGGAAAGTCACAAAATTCATCAAAATACGTAGTCTATCAGCCTTTGTCTAGCCTAGGGCGTTTGACATACCAGAGATTTCTTCCTACAAACCGCAGCCAATGAGGCATGGCGATTCAAAATATAAAAGGTAGTAAAATGCATGTGGATTAAGAAAGCGAGAGGTCTGTGTACATGTGTAAATGCATGAGCGCAAAGAATAAAATCTGTGAAGAATGAAAAGAATAAACATTTGAGAAACTGACAAGCTGTTGAATTCGAGAAGAAGAAACGCAGCTGTGTTCTGAGCGGAATGAGAGAATTATAACTCAGAAACAGACGGCTTCGCTCCTGCACTGAAATAAAAACAACTAAATGAAAAGCAAACCTAAACGTTTTCGTTTACATTCGGTAAGTGATCAGAACAATTCCTTAATACCTAACGTAAAATTTCTTTCCGAGAAAATTTACCAAACAAACATTTTCGTCTTCATGTTTTTCTTACAACGCATACTTAAACTGCGTATACACTAAACAAAAGATTCCATATTTTGAGGTCAAACCTTGTCATCAATCACCCTAGACTCTGCGTCATACAGTTTTATTTCCATGTAAATGGCACGATTCCAATTTGCTTCTATTTCACATCAACACCGTTCCCGCTCTAAAATCCTACTACATAGGAGTACTACATGCTATCTAACTTAGAAAGAACATGGTATTAAAACATTCTGTATAAAAATTCTGCCGTATTATTTTAAACCTAAAGATTACAGTAACAATGTTTCTGCCTGGATACTGACTTTAAACAGACATTTTCAGTCTTTCGGAATTGCTCTAGACGAATGCAGTAATAGACAGGCAACACGAATGCTTTTCTTCACAGTTCTTCTAGTTCAATGAAGATGACAAACAACTGCTTATTTGATACGACAGAAAGATAACATCTGCAGAAGACATGGCATCGTTAAAAGTCCCATCATCGTCCATTTCTCACACACATTGATATAAAGATATGTGCATGCATTTGATTTTACCTTCCACTAGATTTTCTTATTCTTCTTATTCCTTGGCTCTACAACCCAGTTGTGGGTCTTCGCCACCTCCTTTCCGGAAGTTTTCCTAGCCTTTGAAGCGTGCATATGTGAGTAGTGAGTGACCAGCCCACTGCCTCTGCACATTTTCTACCCAATCCTGATTTTGTCTGCTAGAGCCATCTAGTAGTAGAAATTGCAGCTGAATTTTGCTTACGAAACATCTCGTTTCATGGAAGTAAGGTTCTTTTACACGCCGAAAATCTTTGACATGGGACCGCCGGCTTTACTTCCCTACGAAGGAAGTTGTGCTATGGATTTTTATCACCCTTAAAAATCCATCGACCTCGGCCGGGTTTGAACCCGCGAACCTTGGGTCCAGTGGCTAGCACGCTAACTAGTCCACAGAGAGCGACTCCTCTAGATTTTATTATTACTAAATTTCAATTGTATCTTCCCTCACTGCACCAACAGTTTTTTCCTTCTTGTATGCAAGTGAAAAATAATCTTAGGAATTCGTTTATTGTGTTACTGATATTCAAAACGAATATGAATAATTAATTTAGATCGAAAATATGACTAAAACTGAGTTATAATTTTATAGAGAGCAAAACACTTTGAAGGAAAGCAAGTATCGGTCGTTTGTTTTATCCACATGCATGGAAGTACAGGACTTAATCGGAGAAGAAATTCTCATAAAATATTTAAATTTGCCCTAAACGCACTATTGGAACGACAGTGCACATAGGCTGTCGGCTATATTCTGTCTGCAAACAATGGTATGCCAAACAATGGATGTTACTTAACATTTATAATTAAAAGACTTTTCTGACCATAACGTACAGTGTAGAAACTATTGTCATTAAAATAGTCAATCACAGCCCTATCGCTGGGAAAGCATGCGAAGCAGATTAAATTCTGACCGAGTCAAACACTATGTGTCTTAGTTCAGTTAACGCCGCAATATAACTCAGACACTCGTTAAAACAAAATCGAAGGGCAAAGTGTCACGCTACTGAAAACAAGAGGCTTCCACGTTAGTCAAACCCGCATGCTCACAACAGCTTATCATGATTTTGCTGACACACACGCAATTACTGCATGTACCTTATATACGTGCATATAAACAAACAGAAATCCATTCGATAGCGTTATCTGCCCTCTTTTCAAATTTACAATATACTGGAACTCAAGAACTCTTTAGCCAAATGGTGAGTTCATATTTAGCCGATACTAGTGGCAAGTTAAAAGTTGTACATAAGGGCGAGAAATAACAGATTTGGTAGAATCATCAACGGTCTGTTTTCCTGAAGTACTCACGAATTACGCCCTTTGGTAATTTTAAATGTACAAGCAATTTCGAAATAAGAAATGCGTCCTCCTTGTACGAGAGATCAGCCAATCGCAAGGCTTGTAAAGGAAAGCCCATGTCTCCAGCAGGACTCGAAAATCTATCTCAGTGACACAGAAGTCCGAAGCCCAATTCACTTTGGACAGCTATGACTCAATTATTCAAAATAATCTAAAGGGGTATATATATATATATATATATATATATATATATATATATATATATATCTGGCCGAACGCAACGGCCGTACGACAAAGGTAGCAGTAATGTAACATTTTACGCCTAGAGGCCATATTTGCCTTCTTTACTACACGAAATTGGAACTGTCTTCCTCACTGCTGTGTGGAACAGCCTACTAGTGAAACTCGACACGTCTTCATTCATGTCAGCTGTCGGGTCTCGAATGTGCTTACTGGGACAATGTTAAATCTCGCTGCGACCTACAGCTTTCTTGTGACCTTGTAACCAACGGTCATGAAACTACTAACAGTAGTTGTCGGAACTTGTGTCCCTTTCGAGATAGTCATAAGGACTCTCGAACAGGAAGTTTGTAGAGCTGGTTCCTTACCAAGATTCCTTCGAAATACACGAAACAAGGCCAAGTCAGCTAGTCCCAGTGCCGCACTCTTAAATACGTGTTTGTACTGTCGCATTTTCTATCGCTCTACCCTTCCATGGCTGCAGCATATTTTGGCGAATATTTGAATTAAAGAGTTCCAAGTCTCCCACCAAAACACAACACCAATGGTAGCCATCTTTCTTCATCTACCCCTATACCCCCTTCAGCCCAACCCTTACAATCCATCCAACATGGCGCGCGCATCACAGGCCCGAGCTATTACAGTAAGAAAACAGACATATAAAACTGAAGGGGTAGGTGGGGTAGGGAAACAGAACGGTAGGAGGGCTGTGGAGGTGGGGGGAAGTAAAAATCAATATCCCCGGGGCTGCTAAATCACGCTTATCAAGAGCAGTTTTTTTCCAACTCGCCTCCCCCCAATCCTCTCTCTTCCCCTATCGCCCCTCAACCCATCCCCCAAGCACTACAAAACATTCAATTTGGACGTCGAGTTAAAACGAAATGGATTTTCCAGCATACCGAGAGAATGAGATTTAGATTTCAAATTTCGTTCAATAGCGACGACTGTGTGAATGTGTCAGGCTGTCTGTCGGACGGTTGCTAGAATGGGTGGTGGGTCGGTGGGTGGGTGTGCGCGGTGAGTCCGCGAAGCATCGGGTGTTATATTATACCGGGGACCTACACGCGCTTCTACAGCTGTACAACCCTTTTATTCTCCAAATTGAATAATGCCACAAAATACCAAAAAACATAACATAAAAATTAATCTAATAAAAACAAAGCTTTCAATTTTCATATGTCAAGATCCTTCGTTCTCAGCGCTCACGGCTGGTGACCGCCGCAGTTTCTGGTTAGTTACTGTTGTTATTATCATCATAATCATTATTATCATCATCATCATCATCATCAGTGGTTCTAGAGTACTTGATGGACCGTGGCCTCCTCAGACATGTGAGGATTCTTACAATTTTATACATCTAGTAGGACTCCTTGAACGAGTGATAAACCCATCGCAAGGCCTCTAGTCATAATAGACGGCACAACACAGAAAGACTTGGACAAACATGCCTTGAGCGGGAATCGAACCCACAATCCCAGCGCCAGAGCGATCCAAGGCCCGCGCCCTAGTATCGCAACAGACGATAGGAAGACGGTAAGAATACTTCGCAAGTTTGTTTCACTAATTAGTGTCCCCAGGTCGAAGCATTTAATAACAGTTTCCGTCCCCAAGTTCTTACCCCTCACAGCAGAAAGCTAACAGTTAAATTCAAACATGACAACACACCCCCTTTATAACTTCCAAAGAACAACCACGAACCTTCATCTCACTTGCTTTATTACTCACGGTTAGACAACTTTTAGCGTATCACAGGAAGACCACAATAAGAAACACTGCAGGCGAATTACACAGATACCCGCGGTACTGGACACTCGTAACTCAGGAATATACAGGCTACCCAACAAACAAACAAACAAACAAAGAAAAACAGATGGAGGAGGACTAATGGACATTACCACATGTCGGTTACAGAATTTGACCACTCTTCTGCTCTTACGACTCTCTTGGCTTTGTGATGACTGAACACACGCGTCATACTTTTAATTTAAACGATTACCGAACGACTGGAAAGGTACGCGGGACATATTTGTTTCCTTCAAGTAAAAACTCTCTCGAAAATCGGTATTCTCTTTTACGACCGGACTGTAACACCCGTATAGTTAATGTAATTACTGATATATACTTCCTGCGTTGTCTGTACGGAAACAACTACACACAATCATAAATTAGTTACTGCAAAGCAATATAACATGCCCTTAAGTACAATTCAGTCTATATTGCATTTGAAAGTCTAGAATTTTAATTGAAAAAATATATCTGTATAGAATAAAAAGTAGTTTAATGAAAAAGTTATTTATTCACAAATGAATTCCAATTCTGCCCCTTGCATATGAAAATATCCTCATTTATATTACTCCATTCTATCGTCTGTCGGTTTTGTGCCCTGGACAGTCCAGAGTAAAACAATTTGGGTATTTAAAATATACACGTGTATTTGAAAAATGGTAACAGTAAGGGACCAGACTACACTTATAATGTACATTTTAATCCACCGGTAATTAATAATCAGCATCTGAAACAATTCAATGAAGTTTGTGAATGGATACATTAAGAGGAAAACTACTGTCATGTATAAAGCTCCTGAATATACAAGTTCATCCACAAACAAATAAATACATTACAAACCGTTTCGCGAACATATCCCTAATTAACCGGACTTCACGCCAACTTTGTTTTTAAAATGATTCTGTGATATTTTAACACTCGAAACAGAAATACAACACCAGTACTTAATTACTTCTTCAATTGAAGACGATGAAGGCCTGTCTTTTTCCTGCACAATGTGCAATGCGTAATCGGACACGGATTATACATTACGTATGTAAGTACACGCACACAACCAACCAACAACTCCATTCCTTGAAAAGTTAACAGTTAAACTCGTACTAGGCCTACAATATCTTATGCTTTCTATCATTATTGGTCTTGTACTTAGTTATAGATCCATTTAAATTTGTTCGCAATAATTAATGCTGCTGCCTGAATATTTCATGTTTAGGAAAAAACTGGGGGAAGTAGATATCACAGAACCTGGAAAATTGGATCACATACTAGAATTAAGTCGTCTAATAGAATCCAAGTCGGATACTTAATGTCTTTCAGAAGTTGTTAGCAGTTTGATCTAGTACAATTAAAGTATTTAGTTCGCTTGTACTGGGTATTTTGAGTACTTATTAGGCACTACCTAGAAAGAACATGATTTTATTCGCTACTTCTGTATGTAGTGAATTGTAACTTCAACTCTGACAGCCTAACCAAACTTGGGAGGAGAAAGGTAATTAGTTATGATTGTGGCAGTGATCTTTATAATTTATCTTAAAAATATAAGAATGACATTAAGCTGTGAAATCAAGCTACAAGTTTTCTTTTTCGTCTGATGAAGAAATTAATGTCATATTAAATTTGGTAGATGTCGATATGTTTTTTTATCTTTTCGTGTACTACCTACACGCCGAAAGCGCAAACTATACCTGTCGTTTCGTATAGGCGTGAAAATTGCTCTGACTCTTAGGATAGAACAAACACTGGGAGTGCTTGAGAACGAAGTGTTGAAGAGAATGTTTGGGCAAACAAAGGCGCAAGAAACGTGAAGACAGGGTGTTTAAATCCGTGAGGAAACACTGGACTAGATATGTAGTACTGAAGCGGATGACAAGCTGCGTACGACTATAATATCTTGGTCCGAGAAATCTGTTAAGGAATGGCCATTTGGATATCCAGATATAAATAGGGGGATATACTGAAATGCATCTCACAGGAATATTGTGTGAACGTGTGCAGTTGACTTAATTTATTCAAGATTCAGTGGGGGATTTATGAAAACGGTGCTTGATCTTTTGGTTCAACAGCAGAGAAATTTCTTTCACGAAATCTCAAAATTTACATTTCTGTCTACCAGCTGTACTTTAATGTTTTGCCAACAAACTGTATTATATCTCAGAAGCAGTAGGAGGGGGGAGGGGGAGCGGATATATGAAAGCTATTTGCGTGATGGAAAGTAATGTGTAACTATTTGAAAATACGGTTAAATGCGGAATATATATGAACAAATAAATACGTATATTTTCCAACTGAAGTCTCCAGGCTGAATGAAAATTCTATTCTCTGTCCACATGGTCAAAAAGCAAAGAAAATCGTGGTACATTACAGACAAAACTCATCCTAGACTCTTTTTGAAAAGGCACAGACTCCAAATAAGCATATTCTATCATACAGGTACAAAAATGATAAAAATTATGTCAAAAATAAAACTTAATCCAAAAGATACATAAACCTTAAATACATAATCCGGTTATCGAATCGTGTACTAACCGCAAGTTTGAATTACTTGTTCGAATTAGGGGAATCAAAATCACTCCCTCAAAAAATCACACGAAATGATGCAGAAATACTACCACACGCTAGCAAGAATGGTTACAGTACAATTCGTGGAAAGTAAGCACAGCTAAAGTTTAACTGACACTGATGCAGACAAATAAGGTTTGCTGTGCTTTGTATATGCATAAGTGGTGGTTACTGGATGCTGGATGGAAGTAGATCATCGTTTAGAATTATTCATAGCAGCTGCCTCAAAACGAGGTCTTGTAGTTGCTGCTGCTTGCGCAATCTCATGAATTAAGCGAGAGAATTTCTGACATCACATCACATTTGATTTCTGGCGCAAAACCGAATAACAATGTGACGGCTGGGATGGTACAGCCGTCAACAAAACAAAAGAAAAGCAAACCAGAATGAGATAAAAAATAAATCTGAAAAGTAAACACAACCAAAACAATGATACTCCAGAATCAAGTTCTTTAAAAGCCAAGCTGTGAAACTGTATCACACAACTCCGGTGGTTCGCGAAAAGCATAACATTACACTCGTTAAGCACTGAAGACGACAATCCTCTTCTAAGATGTTCCGCAGTGTAGGCTGGCTGAAACTGACAGATGTTTCAGATGCGTTTACTGCCTCTAACATCAAGACGAATCACCTGTGAAACGTCTGTCAATTTATACCAGACTTCACTACCCAACATCCCACACTCGCCCCACGAGGACTAGAAATTTCACACGGTTAAGCACTCTCATGTCATCGTGAATCTATAGATATCAGATTCTTGGGTGTCGCTCAATTGTTAGACAAAGTTCGAGTAGGTCGAGATCGATTAGCAACGTATGAAACACTGACAGTCTACAACTGTTTGTGAAAAGATACGAAGCATAAAAAAATATTCAAAAATTAAGTAGTTAAGACATTTATCAATATCAGTAAACATGTTACAAGAGTTACAATTCATCGTAGGCTAAAGAAGGCCAAGAACACGGCAAAAAGAAAAACTAAAACAGAGGCCGATACATAAAATTATACATCCCTTCACCGAGATAAAACATGAGGTTGGATGGATGGACATACATGCGAGCAGTAGCGGCGGATCCACTTCCGAGGGCCTAGGTGATTTTGGTCAACGGGTACCCTTATGTAAAAATACATGTAAGTCATTTTAGATGATTTCAATTATTTTACTTTACTTGCTCGTCCGATCCAAGCAAGTTTTCCTTCTTTTCAGTTGTAAATCCTAACTCAGGTAATTATTGCATTGACGACAAATTGTCAACCGAGGCCAAAGAATTAGGTTAGGCCGTAATCGTCATTAAAAATTCTGCATGCTTTTACGGTAACTTAAACGGCTGCCCCCCCCCCCTCCCCAATTGAACGTGACGAATCTGCAGTCTGCTGTCTCAATTTCTTCTTCACTCTTGTCGGTCTAAGGTAAGAAAGTGCATGTATAACGAAAAACACGACAAAAATATAAGGATAAATGGCAATTCCGATACATACAAGCACAGGTGCGAAGCACGTGAGTGCCCTGGACCGTTTGTCACTTCGTCTAACATCTTCCCCGCCTGCATGATACAAAACATCCTCATCATGTGTTCATGAACAAACCTTGTGCAATGCAAAGACCAAAATAACCCCTTTGAATAGAGACTATAAAAATTAAACTACATGAAGTTGAGTCCTTGAGAAGTGAATAGTAAGAAATTTCTAGCCTTTTATATAACCCGAAAGTTCATTACCATGTTCACACGAGCCCGCCATCTGTGCGTGTCCTGAGTCAAATGAATACAGTCCACAACATCCCGCCCTGTTTTCGTAACATTAACTGTAATGTATTTCTCTCACCTACATCTAGATCTACCAAGAGGATTCTTCCTTCTCGGCTATACAAAAAAAAAATGCAAGAATTTCTCGATGCCCCCGTTCGTGCTACATGCATAAACGGTCTCACTCCTTCATTTGATCATCCAAATATTTGATGAGGAGAACAAATTATGGAGCTCCTCATTATGAAAACTTCAACCATTTAAACCATTTAGGTCAAAATATTTTCCTCACCACCCAGTTCTCAAACATCATCAAATTAGTGTATTATCTTAATGTGAGAGTTACATAAGTAATACCATTACAACATTTCTTTCAGCCTTTCCCATTAACCACGTAAACATTTATCAATACAAAATCAGGGATGTAGAAATTATATTGTAGTTAAGTTCTTTACCTTCTGCGAGGTACCTTATCTTGTAATGTTGAATCTTGACATCTACAATTCATAAAACGGAATGTCAGCTACAATTCAACACTTTGTGTAAAATCGGGACACTGGTAATGTGACCACTACTCTATTCTAATTTGTCTTCAGACGATAATGCTCCATCTTTAGAGTACTTCGATTCAAACGAGTTAGTGGAATAAATTTTAAGTGCAGCCAAACAAATGTTTAACGTTATACCAATACTGAAAATCGTCCATAGTTTGTGGTCTCCAACTGTACGGTCTATACACGACGTTTCGGGTTCCGGCTCTACTGTTGCCCTCAAATGATTGGTTGCTGTTACAATGACAGATCTTTTGTTATTTAGATATTAACATACTGTCTGATGTAATGATATAATCAATCGCAGTTAACAGACCTTCAGATAATCATTGAATTTTTAATGCGTTTTCTTCCATGAGAAATGAATTGTCTTCATCATAATGCCACAAAGCCTTCAAACGTATGGTGCATAAAAACATGTATGCGTTCGGATATTTAAATGGTGTAAATTTGAGTTTGACGATGGCTGTCTTCTGGGTTGTAGTGCCGTGTAGTCTAATAACATTTTATCAACGTTTCAGAGGTCCTTGCTGTCTTCATAAACAGGGTAATCGCCAGTGCTTTTCACTTTAAACGGAAAACTTAACGAAATGTTCATCCTTAAAGGTGTTCATGCTTTTATCTCCATGAGTGGAAAATTAAATATTTTGTTAAAATTCTAACATTTACACTGCATGTGAAACCACTGCATAGAACAGAAATTTAAGACGTTACGAGGCCTGCCTTCAGTTCCCCATAAATCTTAAAGGCGTCAGACTTTTATAGCACATAATCTAGCGAAGTTTCTAGAGGGACGTGTGAGTGCCAAGGCAACGACGTTAAAAAACACCTTGGCGTGATGACATCCCTGAGGAAAGTCAGATTATTTTTCACCTAAATAAATGTAACACACAAGTGACCCAAATCCGATTCTGTTCCTACTGGAAGTATATATCTGTCTTGATATGCAAATAATAACCCGGCATAATGAATATTAATACATGTTAATACAGTCTAAAATATTCTTGTGATAAATCGCACCCATTCTTTGGTCGGCGTTAACCCAAAATCACGGGTTGCGAAAATAACATCAAAACGAATGACGACAGCTAGTCTTAGAGTTACCAATAGTTTTGTTTAACTTTCACTAGCAGTGGTTTTTTGGTGCCACAATAGACTAATCTAAATTCCAACCAAGTTATAACCAAACACAGAAAAGTTATGCAAATTCCAGAGTGATTGTTGCAAACTGTGACCTTACACGTAAAGTACGTAAGTACTTCCACACACACACCGCCTGGAACCATCCCGAGGTATCCTTTCTGTGTTCAGGGAACTAGTGGGAATGGAATACTCACAACCAATGGGAATAACATAATACCACACTCCTTTACCAGTCACATGAAATAAGAGCATGGCAATCATTTTAAAGGCTGCATCCTGTTGTGTGTACACGTTTCGACCTTAACTAGTCATCTTCAGGTGTTTCTCTTTAAATGTTTGAAAATTATATATGTGTGTGTGTGTGTGAGAGAGAAACTGATAATTTGCATAAACATTATCTGTTGTTGACTTCACTATGTCATACACTGTGTCTTAAACAGATTACCTGTTTTAGTAAAATGGACTCGGTAGGTACAGTTACCGGCGCAAAGGTGTAGTTGAACTCGAAACATGTAGTGGATTATTAACAAACACTGAAACTATAATCAAGAATTGGTGTGTAGACGGACTGTAAACCTAGCGTGTGGTAGCAATTTAACGCGACGCCATAAATTAAAATTATGAAATGGAGTATGTTAAAAATGCATAAGCTGTTAAATTTTGGTTGGACAACCCGAAAAGGAGAAACCTCTCCGAAGACATCGGCTTTGGGAGGTGGTAAAGGAAATATCGTAGGGAGATGTACTCAAGTGCCACAGGATACGTGCCAGTGGCGGGCTGTTGTGAACACGGTAATGACACTTTGGGTTACATACGGGGGGAGGGGGTTCTGACTAACTGAGCGACTATTACCGTCTCAATGAGTACTATACTTAAGGAGTTTGCTAGTTACAGTATGCCAATTTGTAAGCTGAGTGTGAAACGTCGTCTCTTATCTTAAGGGAAAGTTATAGGCTTAAGGTAAGTGAGAACAGAATGATAGAAAATATAGCATAATGAAAAGCTTCATAATTTGTACTATCGCGAAATACCAATAATAATTCTATGACTAAATCAAGAGATTCGTGGGACACATAACATGCAGATGATTAAGATGAGGAATGCACAGGGTACAATATTTAAGTTAAAAAGTCTGAATGGAACAGACCACTTCACAGACCTAGACGTACAAAGAAGGATAATATTAAAACAGATCTTATTGAAATAGCGTGTGAGGATGTTTACTGGATTAGTATAGCTCAGAATAGGGTCCAGTGGCGTGCTCTTGTAAACACAGTTATAAACCTTCTGGTTCTATAACATGTGGGGAATTAATTACTAGACTAGGTATGTAGGTAGTCACGTATTCTAGCAGGCCGGCCCCACTCTAATAAGAAATTCCCAATATGTGCTCAACAGTCACAATCGCACAGTGAAAATTGCCTGTCAGAATTAAATTTCAGTTGTTTCGTTCCGTAAATCAGAAAGCTTAATTATATTACTTTTTTGTAAAGGAGAGCTTATTCATAATAATCATACGCATGTGAGACTTCAGGTTCTCACGGCGACGAATATGAAGGTAGATATCTTCTGGGTCATTGCGCCGTGTAGTCTGGTAGACGTTTACCGACGTTTTAGAGTACTTACTTATTGTCCTGATGATGCAGTCAGCAAACAACTCTGAAACACTGGTAAACGTCTACTAGATTACACGGGGTAAGAACCCAGAAGACAGCCATCTTCAAACACGTATATTTTGATGCGAGGTAATAACGGATATTGAGTAAATTCAGATGTCTTCTGTATCTGAGTACAACTCATGTTGACATCAAAGCCCCACAGATGCATTTGTACCGGCACACACACATAATTAGTAATTACTTTTAAAGATATACTGATACTGAACATTTCTGCATCTCCGTGCTGCACTTGTCCACCTGCTAGCTTTAATGTATTCCGAAGCAATGTCTAAGTTCAGGCAACACATGTTTTGTAAACGGTGGTTACAATTCCAGGCATTCAGTGTCCCACGATGAAGCATTATTGAAAAATATGCTAACGACATATAAACAAAATGTGGAAAACAAAATAAGAAATCCAAACAAACTACACAGTTTGATCAATAGAACATTTTATCGACTGAAGAACTACTGCCAAAGCACATGAACAAATAAGATTTGCTTTATTAGCGAATCTCTCTCACCACCACCAACCCCACCCCCGGCCATAAAATAAAAAATAAAATGTTAAATGAGCATGTTTTTTGTATAAAACCACTGATAGCCATCGTGACTGGTCTGCAGCTGGATCTACAATTTCAAAACTTGCGATATCATGAAAATTAATATATCATTAAAATAAAGGTGAATATAAGTTCTCTGTAATATAAAAAACAGTTCGTATGCATGAGACTAGCTTAACCACGGGAAACGACAGATAAACTTTCTGTCCTATTTTCCTCTTATTACTTGAAAACAGTAACAAAATCCAGCTTCCAAAAAGTTGTACTTTCATAATTTTGCAATACTGACAATGGAAAACTTCCAAAAGAACAATTTACATATTATACTGCACCATCCTCAAAATCTTTAAACTTTGACTACAAATTGTCTGCATTGCACATCTATCAATTTAGCAACATGCATTGTCTATGCTTTTTTCAGTTCGAATATATTTAAATGATCCAGGTGGATGGAAATGATATGAGCCTTGAAACGTACAAAATTCTTTAGTAATTTCCAATATATTTCCTCACTGTGCCTCCTCGTCTGCTTTATATTACAGCGAACGTTTCATTCCTCATCTTAACATCGAATATGATTGCTTCTATCGCATTGAGAGCATAAAGAGAAGAGAAGAGAAAAAAGAAGACAAAAATAGCTGGAACGTATCGAAATCCGCTGCCTCACGAACAGAAACGTTTTCCATACGAGGAAAATCATTATATTGCACTAGGATCCTCCATATTATACAAGATTCCTGCATTTGATCACACTAAGGCATCGAAAGTGATCGTGCCTACAGCCCCTCCCTATACATTTTGGCTTTCTTCCTGACCCGATGACAACAACGTTATTGTTCCAACGATAAATATACTAGTGATAAAATAAGCAAAAAACTGATGTGGACGGGGTTTTAATAAAATATATTCAAAGCATGAGTCCCACGCCGTAGCAGCACGGTATGAGGCATAATGCTTCGGACCGGTGATACGGAATGCGCGCTGGTTCGAGTCTCGGCAAAAGAATTTTCTCATGAGCTTTCGACCGGTGCCAACCCAGTATCGTGAGGAAATTGGGGAGCTACAATGAGTAGCGTAATCCGGTCAGGAAAGCCAGCAATGGCTGGGGGTTCGTCGTGCTGACCACACGTCACTCTATATCTGGTTGGATGATCGTTCACCTCTGCTTAGGCATGTGAACGTGAGACCAGCAGCCAGCTAGTCGGCTTTGGCTCTCAGAGGGCTGTTACGCCACGGATTATTATTATTATATTCAAAGGATCCCACGAAACTGAAAAATACTCGATCACTGGAGTTCTGATACTTATGCCAATTTTCTTCTTACAGGATTTTAATGTAATCGACAGAATTCAAATAACTAAGATCATAAAAGTGGCTCTTTATATTCGGAAATAATATCCCCCTACAGTCATTACGTTGCTGCGTTATAAAACATGCACACAGTATCACGACAGTTACGAGTTAAAATTCATACACTTCACTTTTCGTCCCTATGTCCTGACCGTCTTCTTTAACAATAAATTGTTAACGTATGAAGAATAGGCTAGGTTATATATATATATATATATGCCCATATCTGCACAACTCCAGTGTAGACCGATATGAAGCATTCAAACACGTTATATGGGTACGAGAAGAATACAGTACATATATGTGTATATATATATATATATATATATATATATATGCACTTTATGTGCGTATTATATACTCTGTACTCCAACTGGACTGCGGATGAAGAAGGCCTCCATATCTGAAGGTGCGAATATGTGGAGTACACAGCCACGGACAGCCGAGAAAAGGTGGTCCTTAAACTTCGGCGTTAGGAACGGGATAACAACCCCGCTCCATAAAACAGCAACATGTTGTGAAATTATGCAACCTTGAAGTATAACATATCTAATAAAAACTACATATGCAATTGAAAATTTACATTAGAGTTGCTACCATCAACGTAAATAATTTCTATGTGTCAGGTTCACTGAGCGTTGGAAAACCTGAAAGATAACCACATTCTCACATGAACACGGAATGGCCTTCGGGATGCATAAAAAGCTAGAATTTCTTGATCAGGTGGAATGAAAAAGGTGGCCGCCTCGACATTGTTTTTCAATTCAATACACAATTTTCATACTTCATTAATTCACTAATTTACTGTAAGGAATATCAGCACGGCGATAAAATAAGTGGAAGCAACACTATCGCCTTATCACATACTGTTAATAATACGCTGGATATTTTCATCCTTAATGGAAATGTTTGAGAAGTGCGCGTCATAACCTCTTTCCAGAATCTGTTGCTTTTATATTGTGATTCTGAACCTCATTTCACTTTTTATCCTGTTAGAACACTCTATAAGAGCGTAGTTCTGTCACATCTGAACAACTGTCTATATAAAGTAACGTTGAGAGACACAATTAACCAGATCCCTGTTACGTAGCCGACAGCAGCGAGAAGATATACATCGCATTTTATATATAACCTAGTTCATTGGCACTAGCCTTAAAAGGTAACCTACATAAATTTTCAGAGAATGTGAGGTATGTGGGGCAAAAGACAATTTTATATCAACAGGACAGCACCAGTACATTATCACATTACACTAACAAGTACATACTAAATACAATATTAATTTAAAAGGAATATTATATGCCGGGTGACGCAAAAATTACGTTTTAAAACCAATGGTAAGAATATACAGCTTAAGAGATTTGAATGAAACGAGTGTATGTTGTGTAGAAGATAACTACGTTTGTCTACAAAAAATATTCTGATCAGCTGGATCGTTACACAGAAAATTATTTATAGTTTGATTCTATAAAATAAGTATATTGTTACATTCATAGTACCCGCTCTTAGAAACAGTCCAATGACGAAACAAAAGATGTTCCAACGGGAAATACGTTGCTACTTAGTAGGATTTGTGGTTCCCACGGCTTCGAGTATGAACATGGCTGTCATCTAGATTGTAGCGCCGTGTAGTATGGTACAAGCCCCGATAATGGAGGCAGCAAGTATTTTGAAACTACGGCAAAGTTCTACCGGACTACACGGCGATATAATCCACAACACAGCCATATTTACGCTGTCACATGTTCGATTTCTGTCAGTTTCTGTCGTCACCGCGTTCATAAATTAAACGTCATTCTTTTGTGCCACCCAGTTTTTAATGTATGGCAGTATATTTTGTATCAGGTTAGCAAATTTATTATTCAAATGTGGGTTTACGTATTATGCAATGTTTTTCCAACATGAATAATGAATTACGCAATAAACATCAAAGAACGCTGTTTTTTGGCAATACAAGTATTGTGCGAAATTAGATCTGAGGTCCTCAGGGCGGTAAGACATGGATAGTGGTCTTCTGGGCTATGGCACGGCGTAAGTCCTGCGGATCTTAATTAAGTGCCACAGCCCAGAACACCATTAACAAAAAAGAGCATATGGTACTACGTCAATAATCTGACCACAGATTATGTTGGGAATGACAAAACGTCCAACAGATGTTGATTTTAACATACGTTCAATATTTATGACGTTGTGTGCTTAATTAAGAACTACGACATAAAGACGAAACGCTGTGATTAATTAATCTCCACGTAATCACGATGTTGACAGAACAATGTGTGTCTTCCACTACATATAGTCTGGACTAACAGACTGTAATTGAACTTAGTACGAAGTCATTGGTGTTGGAGCCTGCTTAACCCTCGTATATTTTCCTTACCAATAAAGTAACCAACAAAATAATTGTCCGAACGTATGACAATAGAGCGATATTAATGCTACTTAATTTTGTGTGCTAATCGAAATGCAACATTTGTTAGGGTAATTTATTCCGTAAAATATTAAACAACATAGCAACCGCACGAAATTTGTGTTTAGCCTTCCGTCCGACAGTGTGAAGTAATTATCAGATGAGTTATGCTGGCCTGTATGAGAGGTGATATCGAAACAGACTGTAATATTCCTACAAAAAGTTTCGGAAATATACAGAGTAAAATATAATAAGCCTGAAATATAGCAAGACTCTATAGAACCAGCAATATCATGCACAATACTAATTTACAAGCTGCAAAATTATTCATGTATATTTCCTTGCTTTATTTGTGTAAAGGTCAAGGTCGAAACATAAAAAAATCACCACAACTTCTCAAGTATTTCAACAACTTCTAGTAAATATATATCTAACTCCTTACTTCTTACCATAAACGGCATTATACAAACGGGCATATCTCATGCAACTATTTGTCTTAACAGTTTTTATCACATAAAATTACAAAAAATAATTCAGCGAATTTTCAAATAACAAAATTAATGTAGCAGGACGGTAAGACTAACCGCACGTCGCCACCGAGTGGCTTTGTATTCGGCAGGTCCCAGGTTCAAGTCTCGGCGTTGAAACCGGATATCCTGATTGAGTTACTTCGTGCATTTTCTTAGTCACTCCAGGCAGACACCGGGATAGTACCTTCAATTAGGGAAAAGTCTGAGCTATTGATGTCATCGTTAAATAAACTAAAAACAAATAAAAACAAAACGAAAATTGTATGTTTGTCTTTAATGACGCTCCATCAACTGCATGCGCTACAGCCGTGTGGTGTCGATTAAGTAACTAAAGGATCATTACGAGTGATGATTTGAAAAGAACCTAGAAACGGTTGTGTACTCTTCTGACACTGCAAGAAGTAAGAATATCACGAAAGCCCAGTCGGAGTAGGCAATCTCCCGACTGAGATTTGAACCAGGGAACTTCCGAATATAAGCAGAATGATGACCATTACACCACAAAGGTAGGTGATTTAAACAGAAACAATTCTTTTTTATGATAATAATTGAAACATAAAAGCAAGTTGTCTTCTGTTGAATGTATGTTCTTACCACCAATCTTGAATTAAACATTCAGGACTTAGCCAATCAAAACGTAATATTGGAATGAGAAAAAACGGTACGAACAAACAGACTGTTGAAAAAACAGAAAGGAATCATGGGAGGAGAGAAGAAGATAAAATATTCCGTGTATAAACTTGCTAGAAAGAGGTTAGTCAGTAAGATAAATAATGCAGAACATCTTGTTATGCTCATTTGGTGGTGACTGGTAGTGATAACAACAGTACTTTCTTGAAAACTATTGTTGAACTTAAAAAAAGCATAAAAACAAGTCCATTGAGTCATCATAAAGAAGAAAGATCCATGTCAACCATGTCATTTTGAAGTAAATTTCAATCATTTAAAACGCTTGTAATTAATCCTCGCATTACTTAAACACTGTTGAGGCCATTTAACTTTCAACGGCAATTTTAATGGCATACTATAATCATCACAAAAACACTGGTTTGGTACTTGATTGGGGATTAAATAGTCAATCGCTGTGGGCTGAATCTATTAGCAGCAAATAGCGTGTCATTACTGCAGGCTTCATTTCACACGTTGAACAACGCACGACTGGGTAGTAGAACGGTCTAGTTGCCCTGTGGAGTAGCTGCATTCATTATTTGTTACCGTAGTCAGTTAGGCACGACCACTGCTCAATATTGTGTTCTGCACACACACGCACGCACGCACGCACTCGAAAACACACAAACTCGATGCTTCAATTTATGTGAGGACACCATTGATGAATGCTACTATTACGTAATACCAAGACAATAGACACAAAAATAACCGCCAGCATCAAAACCTGTTGCAACACGCACTAAAGCAAGATACAGGTTTTATTTCACATACTACACCGACGTAATAATTTTGTATTAACTATATAGTAATGATAATGGCGTCAGAGCAGTGACCTTCGCTACGTCAAAAGATTTAATTGTAAAAAGTACAAAATTTCCACACCGTGATGTTCATAAATACACTTGGACTTCCCCAGATGGCAGAACACACAATCAAATAGATCATGTTTTAGTAGATAAGAGAAGGCAGACAAATGTAATTGATGTGAGATCATTCAGAGGAGCAGATTGCGACACTGATCATTATCTGGTGGTAGCAAAAGTGAGGGAGCGGCTTTCAGTAAGTAGACGAACTAAACAAAATTTTGACACAGAAAGATTTGATTTGAAAAAATTAAGTGAGGGAGAGGCAAAGGAACAATATCAAGTTGAAATTTCGAATAGGTTTCAAATTTTAGAGACAAATGAGGATAATGAAAGTGTGGACATCAACAGGGAGTGGGAAAATGTCAGAAACTGCATCAAAATTTCAGCAAAAGAGAAACTAGGATACTACAGGAGAAAGCAAAATAAACCGTGGTTTGATGAAGAATGTTCAAAATTAATAGATCGAAGGAAGCAAACAAAATTTCAATGGTTGCAGAACCCAAACAAAACAAATGCGGATAATCTATGTAACGTGAGACGTGAGGCTAGTAGAACCTTTAGGACTAAGAAAAGGGAATACCTGAAGGGCAAAATTGCTGAACTTGAGACAAATAATAAGGAAAAAAACATCAGAGACCTGTACAGAGGCATTAATAACTTTAAGAAAGGATATCAACCCCAGACTAATTTGGTAAAGGATGATAGTGGCAATTTGCTTGCAGATCCAATAAAAATTGTGAATAGGTGGAAAAATTTCTTTAGCGAGCTCTTAAATGTTCATAATACTGGTGATATTAGACAGATTAAAATGCATACAGCTGAACTGTTGGTGCCAGAACCTAGCTTAGATGAAGTGGAACTAGCCATTGGGAAGTTGAAAAGTTATAAATCTCCAGGAATTGATCAGATTCCGGCCGAATTAATTAAAGCAGGTGGCAAAGGGTTGCATATGAGGATCCATAAGCTTATTCAGTTAATTTGGGATAAGGAAGAGATGCCACATCAATGGAAGGAATCCATAATTATTCCTATTTATAAGAAGGGGGACAAGACTGAGTGTGGTAATTACCGAGGAATATCGCTGCTATCAACCTCATACAAAATTCTATCCAACATTCTTTTGGCAAGATTAACCCCATATGCGAATGAAACTATTGGGGATCATCAGTGTGGGTTCAGACGAAACAGATCAACGATTGATCAGATCTTTTGCATTCGTCAGATACTAGAGAAAAAATGGGAGTTCGGTGGGACTGTACATCAGTTATTTATAGATTTCAAAAAAGCCTATGACTCTGTGAAGAGAGAAGTGCTATATAATATTCTTATTGAATTTGGTATACCAAAGAAGCTAGTGGGTCTAATAAAAATGTGCTTAAATGAAACCTGCAGCAAAATTCGAGTAGGTAAATATGTATCTGAGACATTCCTCATCAAGAACGGTCTAAAACAAGGAGATGCTTTGTCTCCCTTGCTCTTTAACTTTGCGCTAGAATACGCCATCAGGAAGGTCCAAGGTAGGCAGGAGGGTTTGCAATTGAACGGGACACATCAGCTATTGGCATATGCTGATGATGTTAATTTATTGGGGGACGATATAAATACAATAAAGAGGAACGCAGAAGTTTTACTAGAGGCTGGTAGACAAGTGGGGCTGGAAGTAAATTCAGAAAAAACTAAGTACATGTTAGTATCTCGTCATCAGAAGACAGGCGGGCAAAATTATCTTAGGGTAGCTAATAAATCCTTTGAAAGGGTTACAAAGTTCAAATATTTGGGAACAACAATAACAAATCAAAATGATACTTGTGAGGAAGTTAGGAGGAGACTAAATTCCGGAAATGCTTGCTACTTCTCAGTCCAAAATATTTTGTCTTCCCGTCTGATTTCTAAGAACCTGAAAATTAAAGTATACAAAACAATAATCTTGCCTGTTGTTTTGTATGGGTGCGAAACATGGTCTCTCACTCAGAGGGAGGAACACAGATTGCAGGTGTTTGAGAATCGGGTGTTGAGGAGGATATTTGGGCCTAAGAGGGAAGACGATGGGGCGTGGAGAAAACTGCACAATGACGAGCTTAAAAATCTGTACTGCTCCCCCAGTATTGTGAGGGTGATTAAGTCGAGAAGAGTGAGATGGGCGGGACATGTAGCGCGCATGGATGGGACAAGAGGTGTGCACCGGGTACTGGTTGGGAAACCTGAAGGGAAGAGACCGCTGGGGAGACCTAGACGTAGATGGGAGGATAATCTCAGGCGGGATCTATGGGAGATAGGAGTTGAAGGAAACTGGATTTTGTTGGCCCAGGACAGGGTCCGGTGGAGGGCTTTGGTTAATTCGGTGATGAACCTTCGGGTTCGGTAAGCCATCTAGTTAGTTAGTTAGTTATATAGTAAACAGCTCATAAAACACTCTTAACACTTTTGACTTGGCAAATTAGCCAACTTAATGCGTGTATAGGCTTTCAAATCATCCTGCCAGCGTGTTATTGATCTATTTCACGTTTTATTTCGCCTAATGTATCGATGTAACGCAAATCGAAACATTTAAAATATTTCTCTAGACAAATTAAAGCCTAATACAACGCCAGAATGCATTCTCCAGCGTGCCACTGTCCTTCCTCGCACTCTTCACTCTGTAGGCTTACGATTCCATGATCTTGACGCCCACTAAACTTAACCACTTACAGCACCGTGGTGTCTACATGTACTGCATAGTGCAACATTCAGTAATCCTTCATTTTGCTCACTGTGTATTTTACGGGTGTCACATGATTATCATTAGTGCTAGAGATATTTCCTTAAAGATATAACCAATTTATCTTTGTAAAGGACCCGTGCTGTTTTGCATTTGAGGTACGAACTGAATATCCAAACATTATTTAGACTACTGTCGGGTTTCGAAGTGTTAATCCACTGCATGCCATGCTTTTTCAATCAACAAAATACACAAATTGTCTTCACAAATGGAGCCAATAAATATACTATAACATCAAGTCCCATAAGTCTACCTGTCTTCACAGATGTCAGTATCAGCCTTAAAACACACTATCTCTTTCAGTACATGGGTTTTCAAG
The DNA here is from genome assembly GCF_977971745.1 of Zootermopsis nevadensis. Lineage (NCBI taxonomy): Eukaryota > Metazoa > Arthropoda > Insecta > Blattodea > Termopsidae > Zootermopsis > Zootermopsis nevadensis. The sequence goes on along the minus strand of NW_028259151.1, from coordinate 1,123,452 downwards.
CCCCAAAATACACATAGCTGTTTCTGTATTTCCCTGAAAAAAATTACTTTAATAAAGTGTATCATTAAATTACGGCTCCCAAAACAGTTCTCTCCAATTTGAAAAATCCTGTTTCATTTTAATGTATAGAACATAATGATCATGTTAGCCGCGTTACTCCGGACATTTTCAAGAAAAAATCTGCTGTCTTGGGTAGTTCAGCGGTACTGCATACACTGGAACACAGCTGTACCGATCAGATAAAATTTATAGTTCCATTCAGTTAGTCGTTGTTAGCCACTGGTTCAGTTGTGTTCCAGTGTGTGGAACAACCTACCACTATATCCAAAATAAGACTTTATTTTATGCTTCTCACTGTGATTAGAGCTTAACCAGTTATCAGGGACAGGGGGTTAACGTTAATCGTGTTAGCCCTTAACACGGTTTACATGAACTCCCAGCCCATGATCACTGGCTAAGTTCTAATCATTCTACGACCGAAAGAAAAGAACTTCATTTAGATTTAAGATGGCTGTCTTCTAGATTGATACGCCGTGTAGTCTGGTAGAAGTTTACCTACTTGTAAGAGGTCCTTGCTGATTCCATCATCAGGGTAGCCTTCTTTCTGACTTACCGCCGTGAAAACCTCAAATTCTAGTTTGCATTTAGATTAATATACAGCGCACAGTTCTCAAACAACTTTCATCGGTATTATTATCTCATTTCAGTTACAGATAGAAATATAAGTGTAATTAGTCCGTCAATCTTCCTTTCTATAAAACGGTAGTAAATAATAGATTATTAGATTATTTAAATGTAAATTTAATACGCGTCATCAACTAAAACGAAGCCCATATAATACTCATTCACTATAGAGATGATGTTTCAAAACATAGAAGCGCAGTATAACAACACCGAAAAGAAGCGATGTATTACAGAAACAATATATGAGTGGGCCCAGTCAAAGGATAAGTGCAATGAATAATATCCCACTCCTTAAAGTTGGTAATGTAATTAGTCGACGTCACGCCATATGGCCTAGTTACATCCAATGTGACATAAATGGACGATCCGCTCTACGAATCAAAGCCATTTAAGCAAATTACATCTTGTCCTTTATCCAGGCAAAGTAGGCTTACATGAAATGAACTCTTCGTCAGTTCGCTACTGTGCCTTCATGCTGAATTTACAAGAATGCACAATGATTTCGAGGAAGTATCATATTTATTGACACATCTTCATTAAATAACGATAGGAATAATCAATCACTGAAGAAGACCTCATTGTATCACCGCGGTCTCTTAAATCCCAAAATATCTTTTCCAGAACTAAGAGCATATATTATTTGAATGGTACCTCAAACAACGGAGAGAAATTATAAAGGAAGATACGCTGAACTTTTATGGTAAGAAGGCGGAGTCGTGGCCTCGTTATCGTTTCCGAGGACAGGGAATGAATGAATAAATATACGAATTGATAATGGGAGTCTATTCTGAATCTCACCAATATTGTGGCAGAAAATGTTCATTTTCTCAGAGTGTACAGACATACAAAGACGTTTCTGTAGCTCGGTCTACTGCCGCCATCAAGCTATTGTTCCTCACTATTGTGGCAGATATTCATTTGACGATTAATTGCGAGGGATGATATCAAATCCAACTCTTTTCAATACTACGCTAGTGCCCTGACCACCAGACTACAATTTTTCAGAGTAACAGTGGAAGAAAAATGAAAAATTTGTTAGGGTAAGCATTCTCCGTATCGAGATTTGAAGCGGAAACTTCAGAAAGAGATTAGAGTTGTGCCGGGATATACATGTCTTCTTCAAAACAATATAGACCAGCGTTTATCAACCTATGGTACGAGTACCACTGGTGGTACGCAAGCCAATGTTGGGTGGTACGCGAACTAAGTAAGAAAATCAACATAAACAAGTTTTCCATGAACGCATTTGGTTAGTGGTACATTTAACGTGTTAAAGTATAATTAGTGGTACGCCAGGGAAAAAGGGCGAGAACCCCTGATATACACGTTTAAACAAGTCTTTATTAATTATTTATTAAATTTTCGCTGGTAGCAAGATGTGGTTAAGATCATCGTATGTACAAGGTGAAATATTAAAGACATTAAAAATACTCATCAAGTCTAGAATCCAAGAGCTATCTCAATAGTATAACGAGTAGTGGAAGTACTATTGCAAAACTCGTGTATCAATACTGCCACATAAAACATGACGAAGCAGAATAACAACGGTGTTGTTGCAGAACTAAACAGTATTTCATCTGCATCCAGGTTTAAAATCAGTGATGTCAATTTGCAGTAACTCAAGGCTCTTTATCGCATCGTCCCAACTAGCAGAGAGGAAAGCAAATGAGCAGTGATATTAAAGTGTATACACATAAATAACACACATTATCATGCACAGACATTACTTGTAGTTTGCATGTTACTACTATTTGCCTCCACCTTATCTTGCCAACTGTGAGAGCTTCGACCACTTTATCGAAAGATAAGTAGTTTCTAATGAACACGTATAGAGTATTCATTTTTACATACAGATAAGACTACACCCCTCTCAGTTAACGCCAATGCCGCATGTAAAATATACTGTACTTGTAAGGAATTCAATTTATTCGTGCCAGCAAATATTAAAATGGTGACACATACTAAAATTTAAAGTGGTACTCTATGACGCAAAATATTATGGAAACACAACATAAATCTCATAAGAATCGACAGCCCATAAAAGGTCCAAGATGTAGCACATAATCTTATACGTTAAAGGTAACGAATTACGTAGGCGTTTTCATATCAATACAAATTTGTATGAGGTTAAAAATCTTGCTTTCGTGTGTTTTAAAAACATTTGATTTTGCAACGATCATACTGGGGCATACTGGTAACTGAAATCATGAAGCGACAAAGAGATTGTGCCAGGTTTTGACAGCAGTACTTCTCTTGAAACTGATGAAATCCAAAATGGACTGAGATAGGACAATGTTATAACTAATCTTTCAGACGTTGTCTATCCTTCCAATTTATTAACTATTAAGTTTTGAAATTACATCTACTTCCTTCATCAGATGCCAAAAACAGATTAAAAATCTTACTCTCATGGGTCCCCTAAGTACAGCTACTCACAAACCAAAAGTAACGTTGCATAACCTATGTGTTCCCACTCCGTGGCCCACGGGCCGCATGACGTCCCGATATGTGTTTTCTGCAGTCGTCGCACATTTTTGTAATATCGTATCACTCCGAGCAATCAAAAGAAATCGTTATTGCCCAAATCCAAGATATAGTTTTTAGTGAACAATTAATAAAACGGAACAAACAAATTCGATAATAAATGCAATGAGGGATATTTTAACCAGTTTTCGATTACGTTAGCAGCAGATTTAATAAATTATCAATAAATTTTCCTCATTTATAAACTGGCGACCTGCGAGTACAAAAAAAAATGAATGTGGCCCGGGGTTTTAAAATTCTGAGAACCACTGTCTTTCTCCATGTCCAAAATTCTTTAGACTACAGTAGGCCAGTCCCCAGGCATTTTCAGTTTCGTCTACCGGCAAATGTAAACATTCTAAAGGGATATAATACGCTTCTGAAAGTCATGTGACATCAACAAGTGGAGGGATATTAGGAAAGGTAATGCGAATCTGTATTAGTAAACCAAAATTAAAATGGTTTCAGGCTAAATGGTCATTTACTTCACAAGACTGGCTACGCCAAAAGTGCACCGATAACATTTGAAAAAAAAAATCAGTGCATATGATTAATATGCCAAAATCTAAATAACAAATTAATCCGATATTTGAAAAAGAAAAGCTAATGGAGAAAGCTCATGTTAAAGTCGGCATTCAATAAACACATGTTTTATTAATGAATAGATGAGCAAATAGACGAAAATCATTATAAAGCCAAACTACGATGTTAACTGCTTTAATTAACGGAGCGTTTTTACTTCAAAATAGCAGATTAGTTCATTTAGGTTATCTAATCTGAATTATTCATTTTCCTATCTGACTATGAGTTGTTTTATAATGAGAATTATGCAGCACAAATAAAGGAATGGCCACAAACTGAGAACGAAATAATGAAATGTGGGGACACTTTACAACAATGGTATCATGAAGATAATTTATGTACAAACTCCGAAGTTTTTGAAAAGAACTTTTCTTCATAAATTTATCTCGATGACCAAAAATTTATTATTGATCGTTATAAAGCAAAAAGAATAAATTATTATTACATTTTCAGGCATAGCAAGATTTTTCTTTTCGAAGCAGTGTGACAGTTTACCCTTTTCGATCCTAATAAAGTTGAATTACATAACAGTTCTCAGATTCAGCTGCACGATTTACCAAAATATCCGTCTGCTAATGACAACAGAAGAGAGCATTATTCTTATTGTTTCCTTACATAATATATATCACATCATAAAATGAGCCCCATGAAAGTTGTGCATCGTAATACGATCTAAGGCACCGCAGGCACAGATTTTTGTACGATACATAAGTTTCGATAAAACTAAAACGTCACGTTTGTGCTAATTGTGAAGTGGGTATTAGGCTATGCTGGACAGATAATATCAAAAATTACACCCATCCGATGACTGTCAGTGCAGAGAACGTATATGAATGCTAAACGCACTCTGTCCCTGATTAATCTTGTTATTAATATCAACAGGATTTCTGCTTGGATTTAAAAGTCATTATTATTATGACAACAGTCTATAAGTTATAATTATATTAAATTGTGCATTAATAACGTAAATAATATTACATATAAGACAAACCGGTTAATGTCTCAAATACACTTTAAAACATTCAGTTTAATGACAGACAACAGTATTCTCTGTCATCGATTGTTTTGGAGATGTAACAGAAAAACTTTGACAACGGAATAATGAATACTTGAATAGGTATGCATGAATTTAAATAAAAACATATATATATATATATATATATATATGTGTGTGTGTGTGTGTGTGTATGTGCTATATTCATAAGCATGTATGCAGATCTAAAAGTGTAAGCACTTGAAACTACGTTTAATTACAACTTGTGTTACCTTCAAAAACAGATCAAGACGTTACTTAAATTGCGGCAAATATTACTTCAACACATTGCGAAGTAGCATTTCTTTATCTGAGAGACCACTTACAGAGCCCGGCTGGTACAGACTTGTCAACTTGAGTGGATTAAATACGGTATAAGGAGGACAAGAACCAGACATATGCCGTGCCTCCAGTTGAAATCCAATTTCAGTTCCAGTATTTAAATTGTCGTTCATTTCGTTTCTAGTTTCAGAACAAGAAATAACACAAAAATATAGCTACAAATGAAGGACAAAGTGAAGGTTCCATCGCCGAGAAGAATCATATCACTCATTCTAACAGCTAGATATGATGGTAACTACATTATGCATAAAGTTAATTACATTAGATCCTACTTAAATGCATGCACACGCAAGCGAACCTCCAGGTTTCCTGTTAGCAAGCAACCAACACGCATGCCCAACCTTATATATATCGTAACTTCATCATATAACAGTCAGCCATGCTGCTTTGGAATTTCAATTCACCCCCCTCTTACACCCCCAACACCACCGCCGCCGCCCCCCAAACCCAACTTCCCTCTCTACTTTGACTGGGGGAAGTGATATCTGCTTTTGTAGTCGAGTATTATTACTTTAGAGAGAGAACGAGAGACAGTGAAAGAAAGAGAGGGAGAAAGACAGAGACGGAGTACAGACGATTAAATTAGGAATGGGTCAGCGTTGACCCAATAGGGTATTCCACTGGCATTAACCCAGTGTTAAGGAGGCGTTTTCAACATTAAGAAAATCTGACTTGTTACAACTAACAAGATGTATGTCATTACTTTCTTTACACACGAGTCGGTTTTATAGGCCTATTAACATGTTGTAGAATGGACCTCACACTTAATAACCGAACTAAAGACAAACATCACAGTCGAAATCAAAGAGGAAACGTCGGAAAATTTTAAACAGAGCATGAACTAGACAGGGACATGAAAGGTTGGTTTTCCCTAGTATTTGTTAAAAAATATTATCATGAAAAATGTTTCAAACATAACTTATAGACCTTAATGGGATTTAAAATCCACAACATATTACTTATAGGAAGAGCTGGCACTAATATCAACCCCTTAAAGGCAGTTCTGAAGGCCGGGTAACTAAACTTATGATATTAACAAATTCAAACCAAATATTATATCCTTCGTTGTCATTTCGTAATGATTCAAGGCTGGAAACTTTCAAGCAGACTAATACACCACTACTTTTGATTAGCAAACACACATTACAGACATATAGACACATTCATACATACCTACAAGATAGAGCCGTAATGATTCATCAAGAAATGTAGGCCTACGTAAATCACAAATTTGTACGGAACATTGATTCTAATTAATTCAGGTGCGGCCCAGCTGCGATTCCTCGAAGAAGTTAGCATTAAAACAAAGAGAAAATATTAACCTCATACTACTTTAATAAAAATCAAATTTACATGCTTATGAGATATATATATATATATATAACACCCACACACTGGGTATGATCCTCAAAGAACATTCAACCCCTACAACAAACTGGCCTGATGAATCACATCTGAAACGTCACTGAACGTCTGTCAGACTATACGGCGAAACATTCAAGAATTCAGCACGACCTCGACACACCTCGAATACAGAGCGAGATTCTCCGCGCCCCTCCCTACGACCGAGTGTAATGTGATATTTACCAGGCCATCATCGTGGTTCTGACCCAACATTGGGCTCTAATAATCATTTGCTAGACTACCATTATCTTACTACATCATCTGAAGAAATTTCAGATTATGAGTGTTGTTTCATCTTCACCATTACCTAGAAAACATGGCCCAGGATAGTCAAAATCAATATTCCAGAAACACAGTCTATGCCAATTTCACTTCACACCAAACTCCTTTCACATTGCAGACAACATACATCTACCCTGTAACTTTCTTGAAACAAGACAGCAGGGTTAGTTATAAACACTAGCACGGTACAGTCGTCGAGATTTGCATATAAAATGTCATAACTACCTCGGCTTCCTTTCAAAGGAACTTCATGTGAATGCATTAGTTTTTCTTCCTTTTATTCACATTCACAATAGCACTTGTTCTACAATTGTTCGAGTCCTGCTATTAATTAAAACTTTACTTCAGCCGTCCGAAGTTAAAACTTAAAGTCATTTCCATACCGACTAAAAATAAAAACACATAACTTGCATTTTAACTCTCCCTTCACTTCGTACGACCGACAAATAATATGATACGCAGGTAAACACTTCTTATAGAGAAGGGCTTACGGATCTCAGGTTCTCAAGAAGGTGAAGTCCATGTTGGTTTTCTTCGTTGTAACGTCGTGTGGACTTGCATGTACTGTAGATACCAAAATTTTGGAGAAGTGTACAGCCTCCATATTCAGAGCTGATATGCGGAGGCCAAAACGCCTGTTATAATTTCCATTAACTACTTCTGTCAGTAATGCACGTCTAGTTTGTACCAGGAAGATCTACATTTTATTTCAAGGATGTAACGATCCTCTTTAAAAAAACCTCTTTAAACATCCATATCTCTGTTTCATCTTCGCATTTGTTCCTGATTATGTCGACGAAAGAAGACAGCTTCACAGAAAAAAATCAATTTCAGCAGACAGCCGTAAACTGAGGACCTAAACCTCCAGCTGTATTGTATATTTAACAACTACATTCTGCAACGAGATGCAAAAAGCAACATGAGTAAATACTCTACTTAAACGTATATTACATTCCGACATTTTATATAATGCTTTAGAATTCTTACTGCCATTGGAGATATTCCAAATAACATTATTAACGCACTAGTTAAAAAATACAATGTAAAAACTGAAATTTTCAACGGCCGTTAACATTTAGACAAAACAAAATACTTTTCTTTCTATATAAGCTAGACGCTTTGACCTTCGTTCTTCTTAATACTGCATTAAAGGCACAACGTCTTTATTAATTAATGCTGTACTAGTATTATGAAATTAATTATTTTCCCGTCGACTTTCAATCTCAGTACAACTAATCTGTGTTTCTTTTTTGCAGGTAGAAAGCTATTGGCACAAATCATGAGCTCATCTTCTTTGAACTCTCGTGTCACCAATAAAAACGTAAAATTAATTAAAATTCAACTTTTATTGTAATCAAAAGTAGATTAGTTACGTACTGTAGCGACAATCATACAACCCACGGAGACTAAAAGAAAGTACTTGAAATAGTTTCTGTGATATCTTTCATCAGAAATATGTATCAAAATGACAAACTTAATAACAAAGAACTGAACTGACACCCGGAGATGACAAAGGTTCGAAAGCAGCTTCTAAACCGTCAACTGAAACTTTTGAGTTCTACTACATCGATCACCCAAGTCGAATTTCAAATTACACATTTCATATTCATTATTAAACAAATGGTAGTCACTGACGAGACAAGACATCTCAGAATTTATTTAATAATAATTCAAGGACAAGTAACAGGATGCTGTTTCAGATTAAGGAGCTTCCAGACGTCGTACGACGATGGAAATACGTAGTATAAACCGAGAAGGGGAATCAGAAATTAAGGTAAAGTCGCCAAAAATGTTTATAAACACTGTATCAGAAGAGCAGCTTGCATTTAGAATAGAGTGCTGTAAACAGCGCGATGGGATTACGGAGAATGAGAGAAACGGGGAGAGTGAGAAAGGACTATAGACAAAGATAAAACTGGAAAGGGTGGGGAAAGACAGAGAAGAGGTAGCAATAGTATGACAGACAAGGATACATAAAGTGGGGATTGGGAAAGAAAGACAAAGGACAGTGAGGGGACGAGGAAGGGAGAAAATTGTATTAACGATAAATTCGCGTATTTTTGCGGGAATTTAAAATTCGCATAACATAGAAAATCAATCCGGTTAGACCGAGTTCTGTATCTGACGTCACAATAAGAGAAGTGACCTTTTATGGGCCCTCCTTACAAAACCCTAACACAAACCTCAAGAAAAAAAACACATTATTTTCAAACATGATTTAAAATTCTGGTGTTGACATTCAAGCACGCAAACCCTACGCAAAGCAATGTAAAGGTTAGAAGCATCCCCCGGAGCGGACGGATTCACTGAAACAACCCACACTTCTAACACTACACTGTCACGAAAAGTTTACGGGAAGTTCTTTTGATTTTCCTCTGCCAACAACGGCAAACGACTCTTTTACATTTGCAATCATCTTTTTGCGCGCGAGTAAATATAAATTCAATTGTGAAGATAAATTCCTCGCAAAATATACGCCATTTTTAAAGCGCCATCAATATGCAAGCTGTGCATCTTCAACAAAGCAAGCAAATAATGGCAGCGCTATGTGCGACTTTGCAACAGAAATACAAGGGGCCAGCAGGAATCAAGGGACATAACACAGACGACGTGATGACTATTACGGTCACAACAGTGTTCAAGGTCAAAAGCAAGATCAAGATGTTAGTCTTACGTGTTGCGACACCCCAGGGGACTTGCGGGTAGATAGCATTGTTTCATAGGAACAAATTCCTGCATCTCCAAGTTTAAAATAGAATGGCATATCGTTAAGACTGAAGGTTTCTTACGATGGTGCGTTATTGTGCGGAAAATTGTTATTTTGGACATTATCCATCGTTTAAATTATAAAAATATAACATTTCAGAACCTGGTGTCTGCTTCGATCTGCAGGAAGAAACTGAGGGAAGAAGGCAGAAAGCCCTTTAGTTTAGCTATCCTCAGACATCTTCCGTCCTTCCCTACCTGTTTTACAATTTAGACGATGGACAAAGTCCAAAACCACAATTCTACATAAGGCATAATCTTGTCATACAATAATAATTATATGGTTGCATCTTACAGTATTCAAGAAAATATTAAAATAGGCACACTTCAAAGTACAGTAGACTCCTGTTTATTTGGGTTGGTTGGGAAATATAGTTTCCCAGATTGTCCGCAAAACTAAAAGAAAAACTGCAAATGTCACAAATACGTAAGTTTATTTGATTTAATAATAACTAAAAGGACTTCATATAAGATTTAATACAGTACATATCACCTCTTTTTTAAGATTCCAACGTCGTATTGTCATAACCTTCGAGGTTTAGCAACAATTCATTTATTAATACATTACATGTCTTTGTAAATTTATTCCTTTCATTTTAAAAGTTCTAATTTTACAACATATTTTATAAATTAATCTTACATTTTCTTTTAAACCAGACAGATTGTCATTAACCCTCCACCGGATAATCGGGAGTCTATTGTAAGTTAAAAAAGTTCTAAAATAACTTTATCTAACCCAGCATCACACTACCGACTATTACAGTCATGTTGAAGAACCAACCCCTTCGGTAATGCAGTATAATACAGCCTGTTCAATGTAAATATTCTTTGCTCCTGCGGGAGTAAAGAGTTAACTTCAACATTACCAAAACATTTTTTTTTATTCAGGGTATCATAAAATCAATACAAGTACGTTTCACCCCTCGATGTACGCATGGGTCATAAACTTCCTTCGTAAATCTTCGCTTTGTATTCACCGAAACAAGTTACAACATTTATAAAGAAGGCAGGAACATATATACCTCCTTACAAAGAGCGTGTGCTGAAAAAATCATTGCATCCTTTATCGATGTTAGATGTGGCATTTCTTAGGTAATACTTATTATTACAGATGAGACACTTGTTGGATTTGCATAGCATAAAAGCCTGAAAAAACAAGCTAGGAAGTGAAGATTTCTGTTTTCTGGGTTGCTGCGCTGTGTAGTCTGGTCGATGTTTACATACTCACCGCTGTGAAAACCTCAAATCTCACAAGTTAGGAAGTGTATGCATAGTTTAAAAATGTCGGAAATCAAATACACGTTCGTGAAACCAGTAGCCATGTTACTGGTTGTGCAATGCATGTGGGTGAAAGCAATATCTAATAAACTACAACCGAAACACTTTTCGATATGGTGTATTTTTAACAACGTAATTCTAAAAAGTGTATTTAAAATACACAAGTAAAAAATCTGCATCCTAATTGGTCGGTTTTAACACGAATTTTAAGTAGTAATGGTCTCCCAGGAATTCTTATTCAAAAGCATTAAAAATTTAATATACTGAAAGAGGAGACACACATGATAATACATAGACCTACACGATGTTAGACGGAAGCTAGAAAGACACGGACTTGGACTCACAAGAGATTCTGTTAGTGTTTCACATAAAATTACAAAATTATTAAAATACACTCTAGTACTATGACCGATCCTGAGAAAAATGTTGAAGGGAACGAGACAACAGAAACTTGCCAAAACTTCTTTTCATGCGAATAAATTACTCCTTCACTCCAGAATCAACTATATGTTTCCTTAATATATTTCTAAGAAGCAAGAAACTTCTCGTTTTATACATAATAATTCACTTTGTGAAAGCTTGCAACGTTTACAATAGAATATAAATTTGTGCTTATTATCAGTAAACACGAGCAGAAATTTAATGGAACCTTTATTAAATCCACTACTAAATTTCAGCACATTAAATTACACATACTTTCACTTTTACAGCTGAGTATATTTAGCGTAAATATAAACTAGACATGCAGCGTTGTCAAATTTCTCACGAACTGTAATTTACTTGCCGTACTTAATATGTTTCTTTCGGCGCTTGTTTATACGCGAGACGTTCACTGTCTGTAAATGAAATCTCTGCCTTCCAAATCAAGTTATCGGCGAACAACTTCATCGATAGGTGATACGAGGTGTTGACCGTTACGAATTAGGTCACGTTCCACAGGTTAAAGCAATGCAATAGAATATTTCCTCAAAATTCAATTTCACCTGGCGAAGTGTTGCATGCTGATTGTGGCCCACGACAACACAGTTCAATGGCCAAAGTGATGCTCGGAACCCACCATCATTATTACAACAGCGTTACAGCGTATAGCAGACCATTAAAGTACAGTACATACAACACTTTAAGCACACCGTCAATACACAACCACTTCTTTATACGAGCCTTCCAAATCGTATCACCAGCGTGAATTGGCAGATATGGTCGTTCGTGATAAAATGGAAATACACACATAAGTTACTTACAAAATTTACTGCAGAGATAACATCACTTCAGCAGAAACTGAATCTCTCGAAATGTCTATAGCTTCAGCATTTTGACTCACAACCCAGTTTAAAATTTTGCTCGAAATCATTTAAATAAGACGTGTAAAAAAATTGGCCAGTCTAATGAATTTATCTCGGGCTACCAGCTGTGTCAGGTGGTTTAATGGAGTAAACACCAACATTTTGACAAGGAAAAAGATGGTTCTCGAAACGTTGGTCTTTTCTCCATTAAACCACCTGACACAGCTGGTAGCCCGAGATAAATTCATTATACTTAGTCGCCGTGAAAACTTCAGATCATAAATTAGCCAGTCTGTGGTCCTCAGTACATGTCCATGTTGAAGATTACACTATATAAGAAAAGCTTCGTATCATCGCGATAGATCAGTAAATCTAAACCTGTCAAAAGTCTTCGCAGACTGGTAGCTGCTGATTTTAGCCACGACTTCTGTTTTGTCAAAGCCAAAGCCTTGTCCAGCTCCCACAGAATGTTCGGCTACGGCTGACTGCTGGATCTCCAGCCTGATATCTGAGTTCTATAATCCTGGTAGAGACGTAACAGCCTGTTCCGCGGATGTGCATCTTGCTACCTTGCTTATTTATACTTTTTTAAAACAATGCTAAATTCGAAACCAACAAATGCGACTTACCGAAGCAAACTGACAGAATAACATCATGAAGTAGAGCCTATCTTAAGACACTAGTATCTACACTTAGCTAGTTCTTCCACCTTCCGTAAAATAAGAACGGACATACAGACATTACCGTGTAAAAAATATATATTCTGGACCAGGTAAATCCAATCCACGCCCCCTGTCCACTTTTCCCAACACCCATTGTTATATTAAACTCCCATCTACACCTAGGGCTTTCGAGTACCCTCTTTCATTCAGACTTTCTAACCAAAATTTCTTACGCATTTACCATCTCACCCAACTTGATCTGATCACCCTAATAACAGATGATGGAGTACAAATTATGTAAATCTAATTTCATATGGAAACGTAGTATTCTACGGCGTGATAAACAAGAGGGATCTACAAATCCAAGTCTGCACAAATACAGTGTTTACTCCACCTGCCGCCACAGCTAAACCAGTCAATTCTGTTAATTTAAAATAAAGCCATTTTTAATTTACAGTTCCTTCAATTAAAAAAATATAAGCTTATGGCTTATTAACTTTACCCACTTTTGTACCAACTTACGGAAATGAATTTTACAAATTTATCCTATGAATTCGCAAAGTGGTGTAAGACTGAGACACCGACAATGACCAACACAACGGCTGTAGCTTCGACCAGCATGACAGAATATGGTCAACACGAGATGGAGTACTTTTCCTGTGTCTCCCCGTACCATGCCAACATTCTTTTAACTGTTTATTCAGTTACTAATTTAGCTATTCACTTGTACAGACTCAATATACAATGATTTGTTTCTTATCGCAACTTCGTAACGTATTTTCCAGAGTTCATAAAAATGACAATTTTTCTTGTTATAATAATCAAACAGAAACATCCAGCGGCAGATCATTAACAAGAGTGACACCAGTTTATTGCACTGCATGATTGTATATGAGCTGCAGTGGATTTACCCTTTGTGAGCTCCCACCTCGAACTGCGTAAGCCAAATATGACTTGAAGATGTCTGTCCTCTGAGCTGTTGTGCCGTGTAGTCGGGAAGAAACGTTTCAGAGGTCTTTGCTGCCTCCATTATCAAGGCGATCGCCCTAATGATGGCGCAACAACCCAGATGACAGCCATCTTCAGACTCAATGCCACGAAAATCTCAAATCCTACTAACATACCATCATCAGAAGGGAAGTTCGAAACTGTTCATTCATTCACATGTTTCCTGTCAGAAATTACTGAACAGATTTTAAAAAAATCGGTAATGGTATTCTGAATAAAACTTCTCCACCAAATTTAATTATTCTTCGAACTTTAAGTTGAAATCTGCAGAATTTTACCGTTGGCCTAAATGGCATCGAAGTTGTATAGAGGTCAATGACCTTTGGGTATACTAGGTGTCTGGATGGATTAAGATGTCGTCACGGTGGATTCCTCGAACTGGTAGTAAGGCTGGCTGGGGATTCTCGACTTTGGGATTTCCTAGATAACTATGGTAACATCAACAACCAAGGGAAACACAGAAACCTGAGAATCCCCATCCCGTGACTTCACCACGCAAAAACGAAGGTAGCTTTAATGTATAGTGCCCAACATTGTTGAACGGCTTACACCAAACTGGAATGACGAAACGTTTACTAATATCAAACTTCACAAACCTCCGTTCAACAGTTCTTGGCTTGTTAAAGGGGACCTTATTCCCGCCTTCACGTATGAAAACTACAAGACCACACAAGCCACTCCAGCGTATAGTATACCATATAAAAATTTTCGTGTCATTAAATCTTCTAATGACTGTAAACAACTTCAGACATTGATTCTGTAGATGGTTGATGCACTGCTAACTTCATGAAAATCTGTGTTAGTAAAACCAGAGTAATTTCCTTCTCAAGAAAATCTAATACATTGATCCACGATTAGAAACTCTGTCCGTCCTCTGTAACTAGTACTGACTCTATTAAAGACGTGGGAATATTTATTGATTCTAAACTTTGATTCCAAAACTAAGTCGACTATGTGTTTTCACCGTGTATGAAGTTGTTGGGTGTTCTTCGAACTTTAACCTTTTCAGTCTCTTCTCCTGACTGCCTATATACATCATATTTTACCCTATATAGACCAAAGATTCAGCCTCAGCCGTTTGGATTCCTACTCAATACCAGAGAGACTTTACTATGTTCAGTTAGTCCTTTAATTAAAAACTGTCTTTCTGCTAAATGCGCATCAGCTGGAAATGCTGTCTGCAGGGACTTCGATACATTTGAAAAAAAAAATTGTTTTCCTTAATTACATTCCGCAATTATTGTGTAACTATACATATATTAGATATTAATTACAGTCTTTCTCTCTCCTCTACTCACCACTTAATATGTTATCATTCTAATTATATAAATTCTCTGATTTAATACCTTGTTTGTTTTGCATACTTGCTTCTCCTTTTATCTGAATTATTTGACTTAATAGAGTTATTATTACAAAGATATTTATGAATTCAGCAGCAAGTTGCACATGTAATTGTTTGATACTCTCTTAGCTGTTACCTTTATGTATTTATTACTGTGTTCTTCTGCTCATCTCTTGTGTCGTGTCTGTATTTGGCCTTCTGGCTGTTCATGCAAAACACTAACAATAAAGAAATTAATTGAATTATGGTACTGGAACATATACTCGCATTAATTCTGAAGCAGAACTTAGAAGAGCAGCGTAGAAGAAAAGCAAGTTAAACGAATTTCTGAAGGATCTAATTCAGACACAAGAATTAACCAAGTCATCTATGAATTCTACAAAAAATAAAATATGTTAACACTTAATTCAGTGTTTGAGAAATTTGAGAAATATTAAAGATCCAGCATGTTGTATATGGAAAGTAAAGAACTACTTTATGACAGCTTAGATAAGTTGCCCGACTCGAATCCTGGTATGAGGACTCTCGTGGTTCCCCCTCAGCTCTAGTGAAATGACAAAATGTTGACAATTAAATTTCCTGATTTTTCCTGGCTTGAAGTCGAGTGCAACATAACTATATACGGAAGCAACACTATGCTAACACATGTTGATTAGTGATGATGATGATCTTGGCTTTGGCGCCGTAGACTTGTCGGTTGAAGACGTTTTGGAGAAACATACTGTCCCCATATTCAGGGCTCAAGTGGAGATGTTGCGAGTGGCCCACTCCCTCAGCCTTCCCTCAAACTAATCTCGTATATAAATCCCTCTACTACCTAACATTGCCCTCAATATGGTGACATAATTTTCTCCGACACGTAGGCTTATACCGACGGGCCTAACGGCGCCAAATTCCAGAAGAACATCATTATCCTCAACACCGTGAACATCTCAAATCTCACAACTACAGATTTATGGGTATAAATTTATGCACAGAATGTAGGTCTATTAACGAATTTCTTTAATCCGCATGCACGGTGATTAAACAGCAGATAAAAGTCACGAGCATTACTACTTTGCCGAAAAAAAGCTGCAGTCTGGAAACTGTCTGATCAACGTTATCATAACGTTCTGCTAATCAAAAAAATAGGGTTCCAGACCCCCTTGGATATTTCTTCATGTTTATGAAATCAACATGAGACACAGGACAACTTTTAAGGAGACTAAGGACGCATTCTCTCCCTGCCCCCCCTCTCAATTTAATATTCATGAACACCGTCACAAGTTATCGACGATAATACATGCGTCACTGAAAATCCAAGAAGCAAACAACTAGAGTAAACCTCTTTTATTATTACTTATACCTTTAGTGCTATTGTGTGTGTATAAATAAAGTCTTCTTACACCTTGTCTATAACAGTTACAGTTAAGAATGTTACTACTCCGTGGCACTACAGCCCTTTTGCAAGGCCTTGGCCTCCCTAACAAATTTCATCCATTTTGACCTATCCTCCGCCCTCCTCCGCGTAATTTTTGGGGGGCGTAATCGTTAGATCGGTGCGGCTTCTTCTCGTATTACCTTTCTGCTTAATTAGTCTTTTTCCGGGATGGGGCCGTAAACCTCACGCCCAACCCCGAACCTGGAGGACCAGGAATCCGAATTTCTACACCATGGAGACAGGGTGGCCCAGCTATTCCCCCAGGCGATGAGAGGCTCGAGTACCTCGGGATCGCCACTTCCAGTACCCACTAACGTGGGCCCCTGAGGGTTTACAGTTAAGACAATCTTACATAAATGACGAAAGGGAAGTCACTAAATTGTTTAGATTATAGACATTATAAACATTTCTTCCTGTGATATGAAGAACACTGTTCGTATGATAAAATTTTAAAAGCAACTACAATATTCAGGTTCATTTTTCTCTGTGGAGTCTACCTTGTTAGTGTAATTAGGGCAATAATTTAAAGCGATGTACACTATTCGATGCAACGGAAAAACACATTAAATGCCTTGCAATTCATTATATCTTGGACATGGAAAAATATTACAAAATCGAGAATTATTAACAATTCCACTAACAAGAGTGGTTCATAACCTTACACTGTCTCTCTCCTCTATGGTAAGAAGAAATCTGAGTACTGGTTCCATTTGAATTAAATGAAACACTTCTTTTTACACACAGGCAGTTCTATAATTTTCTGTAAGTACCATAAATAAATGACACTAATGTGATGCACATCACATTAGCAAGAACGCTCGAATCCATTACCGTATAAAAACAGTCCATAAACCAGATAATTACGGAGAAACGGAATACGAAACAATCTTCCATGGAGTATCAACATAAAAAGCTGCATTCCTTGACAAAACGGGACGGTTGTCTTTTTAGAGATTAATTATGCTTCCCAACTTGCATCTCTTTTAATGAGAATAAAAAGAATACCATCATCAACAATGCAGTGCAGGACAGATCATCACGAAACTAATAGAATGCGTAAGAAGAGGGTGACTTGCATTCGACGTGACCCGAATTCAATACCGGAACTGAACATCGTTAGAGACTTCATCGTTTTCTTCGGCCCACAAAACTAAATTCCAGGCGGAACCTTAAACAGTATGTGGATAGTGCGTACGATTCTCGGCATCTTAACAAATCCTTTAGTCACAGTAAACACTTTATCCGACATTACACAGCCCCAGTTTTCACACAACACCTACAAACTCAGAAATCAATCAATGTAGACAAATTCATCTCATTCACCACTGATATTTTATTCAAGTCGAACTAGAATACTAGTGTTTGTAATTTAAAACTCATACACCCCCCGATACAAATATACTCAATTTGGAAAGAAAAATTAATAATTTCTAAACGATTTGTGAACACGGTGGGTTCATTACACCAAAATTACGTTGCAGATGCCCACTGTGAAATATGATATACGGCACGATTCGAATGTTGGCTCTACCTCCTAAGGCGGCTGTCATTATAATGACAGTCTGTATTTTTCATTATTTTTATTTTTCTGAAACTTATAGCATAATTTCAAGAAACGTCATATCATAAGTAATAGTGGCTCCACTCGAAGCGACTGAAGACTTCAGTTAATAAAGACCATTTCGAATTAGGAGCAAAATTATGGTTTTTATCTTCGATTACGCCTTGCACAAAAACTTAATGCTATAAAGGAAAGAAAAGAACATGCTTCCATTACAAACATCAACTGGTTAGTGCCATTTAAGGAAATGATTCCTATGTAATCTAAGAACCACAGAACACACACAAATACAGCCAGTGTTCAATGCATATACTCAATATTAAAATCAGGTAGTACATACAGTTTAAAGTGTACAGGAAAATTTCCATTAAATTAATGCAATGCAAACATTTTTAAAGATAAAAAATAAAATCAATTAAACAAAACTGAATATGATGTTCTTTTCGTTCTGGGACATAACCTAAAAATCGAACGAAAATAAACTTCAATTATTACAACAAAATAGCTGGTACAAATTTATTCGAATACGATACAATTACACCGGAGCACTGCTGCAGTTTATAGGAACACAATTATTGTAGATACAAGAAACAGTACTTGAACTTGGTTCAACTACCCACATTTTAATGCACTTTTCACTTATTCCAGCATCTTCAAGCAAGTATTCTCCTTCCAGTTAATTCCGCCACGAAATTCGTTTCTCATATCGATTTACTTCGCATATTCGGTTATTCGTATTATTTTCCACGGCATAATTACCGAATGGGTTGGCTCTACTCGATCAGATTACGCTCGATTCGTACTGTGGAAGTACGCCTCAATAATACCCTAAGCAAGGCATTTCCTGTTAACGTTACTAATTATTATACCATCAGACAACGTGCGGGTCATTAATTACGACATACCCATAGACCAACTAGGTTCTGACTAGCTTATAATTTTACAGCTTGGAGTAGATCTACGTTTCAAGACCTGGACCGTTCGTGATAAATGTTAGGGAGCCTTTTCGGAAATCAAGGGTACGGTTTTGCTGTCTCCAGCTGTCATTCGGTCAACCGATTTCACCAACATTCACTCATGAAAACAGTTATTATATCACAGTAAGGTCTGATGATACTAACATAGTGTCGCTAAATATATCCCAGCCACGCATCGAAAAAATCAGTTCATGACAACCACGTAAGTGCAGGAGTGTGCTATAGGTGTGTAAGTAATTGTATAAAAAAGGCAAGTTGTGTGTCACAACCGAACTTTTGTCATGACCATATTTGTGCTCCAAGAACTATATGTCTCAGACTTACTTGATTCATGGATTTTACTTGTGATATTTTAAAAGAGTGAGGCAAAAGCAATGGCAAAATAAAACATTTTCACTTCCCTGAATTTCACTACCCCCTACTCCTCATCTCACAATTCTCCCCGTATCAGCTAAAGGCTCGCTCGACGAGTTGACGTAGCAATGCATCAAAATGTAATCATGCACAAATCTGCCTATCCTATCCCTTTTATAATACTGCGTGTGTGTCTGTGTGTGTATGTGATGGGTGGTGTTTCAGGCTCCAGTTAGCTTATACTTGAAATCACATGAAAAATGTGGCATCCAGAGGAAACGACGGGCGGATCAATAGCTACCAGCCAGCAACACTGCTGCTGTCAGGGGGAGACAATGCAGAAGGACACGGAGCAATGGCACTTCGAAGTTAAAATGAACGGCGATACAGGAAGATATTATAACACGACTGGAAAGGAGTAGCCCGTACCAGAATATACATGCGTTCCTTGTAGATTCTGAAGTATTAATAAAAGATTACGTCAGTCATCTTAATTAGACACTAGTTTCAAACTACACAAATCATGTGATGTTAATGCTTTCTTTAAATTAGTCAATACCGCAGCCGTCATAAGGCGAGTTAGGTCTGTGGTAGGGTGCAGCTCTCGCACGCAAGGAGCGCAAGATCGAATCCTTATCGAACCCAATATTTCTCACGCATCCATCATGTTAGCTTACACAATTCACAGAATTACTCTTGAAAGGGTTTGTGTTTCCCGAAAATATATAACCAAACATCAAGTGGCGCTAGTGTCGATCCCGCCTCACAAGTTTGTTTGCCCACCGCGCTGGTATTACCGATTGTGCAAAACTGTAAAGTGCGAGTTTAGGGTAATCCCGGATGACAAAACGTCAATATCAAATTTCATCCAAATTCGTCAAGCGGTTCTCGAATAGAATCATGCCGACAAACCGACATGACCAGCCCTACTTTTTGCAATCATTTTTACCACATCATTCAAAGAACTCATAAGCGATACGACCAGAAAGCAGGCATTGACAGCTGGATGTGCGATTGGTGATTTAGACAGATTAACATTAATCCTTTGGACTTTGTCCATCGTCTTACTATAAAATTACAAAACTACAAACGTTTCGGAAGCTAAATTATGCTTCGGTAATAAAGCCTCCGAAACGTTGTAGTTTTATGATTTTATAGAAGATGATGGACAAAGTCTAAATAAAAATAAAATACTTATTATAAGGCGCCATTGTCAGAAACCTTCAAACGTCAATCCGAGATCCTAATTTGTCTGTGCATCTTATAAGCCTTCATCACGTTGTATTTAGGAAGAGAGACTTTACCTTACTTCGTGAACTTCACTCTCTATGACGACTCCAATATCATTCCCAGTGGAATAAAGACATTACACATGAGAAGTAAAGTAAAGTTTTCCCACTATACGCCATTAAGGCGTTTGGGGTGAGTGGAGGTATAGCTCCTCTCTTTCTTGACCTCGCCACTAGATGGGGATGAGTGGTCGGCATCACGTCCCGGCCGGCTTTACCCCCGGGGAAGGAAACCGGTACCCATTGTAGAGAAGGCTGGGTGGGCCCCAGAGCCGGTCTGGACGCAGAGGAAAAATCCTCTGCCCCCGTCGGGGATCGAATCCCGGTCGTCCAGCCCGTAGCTAGTCACTATACTGACTGGGCTATCCCGGCTCATTACGCATGAGCCTAAATACAACGCTACATACATAAACCGACATTCATTATCAATCGCGGCTCTGAATAGAAACTAATTAGTAACGTAACTAGAATTACACTCCTTGAGTGAGTAAATTTAGGTTAAATTAAAGAAAGGGAAAGCTACTACTCATTAGACAGAATCTCAAAACGGTCATTCTCTGATATTAACTTTCCACTTGATCACCAGATCTCAACTAAATAAGTTATCGAAGAATACACTCATTTTTCTAATGTAAATTACACGTATAACATACCAATTATGCATTATTAAAATACAAAATACAAATAATACATACAAAACAAAATTTCCTAATATAAAATAACAATAATAGCACATGCAATAAGTCGGCTAGCGCAGAAAAAAAGTACCAATCTAAGAAAGCTTCTCAGGAAAGATTAAACATTCAATAATACATACGGGCACTCCCTACACTTTCTAAAAGTGGGTACTTTATATTTATGTAATCAGACATTCTGATTGCAAAAACAAATCACTCAAAACCAGTTTTATCTGTCTATTGAAAAATTGTGATTCCCGACACAATGTTTTTGAAATCATTGATTAAAACGTGAAACCAATATGCAACTTTAAATGAAAAGAAATTTACGTTGTATCAAAAAACGGGTTTAAAATATTTTAGATTTAATAAAGCAATTACCAGACTGCATTACAGAAGTTGTGCTTCATAATGCTGTACTGATTAAAATCCACGCCAGAAGAAAAAACATCTGCAGGCCATAAAAATAAAGAATAACACAGCATTTTCCCCAGAGAACACAGCTCACACAGGGATACACAAAACTCAGCTTCACACACTTGGTTAATCTGTAGAATATATTAAGACAATTCTGTTCTGTCCTATTACCCTTGTACTGTGACTGTGGTTCTTGATTAGGTGGGTCTACATTTCAGAAAGAAACTATTTAATGTTCCTGTTGTTAAAAAGCAGAACAAATTAAAGTAGACGTCCCAAAGAAAGGAGAACGGACGAAAGAATATTAATACGTTATAGGAACCCCCCCCCCCCCAACAAAAAAGTTCGAATTCATCGTCGGGCCTCACGAAGTGTAGCACAGTTCATCGATGTTTTAAGTGAATTACAATACCATAAGGTTTAAAATAACGAACGTATTATGTTGAGACACTAGTTTCAGTTGTACGCGTGTGAATTGCATGTTAAGCCAAAATCGCTACAAGGAACCAGCGATACTGTAATAGCATTCCAATAACAAACACCCTTTACTTAGACGATAGCTGTCTAGGTTGTGCCGTGTAGTATGGTAGACGTTTTTCGGCGTTTCAGAGGTGTTTCCAGCTCCTAACACCATAATAAATGGAGGCAACAAGCACCTCTAAAACGTCGGTAAATCTCCACCAGACTTCACTGCGCAACAACCCACAGGGCAGGCATTTTGATATTCGCCATCGTGCGACCATAAAATCTCCCGCTTAACTTAATTACCACCTGCCACATTACAATTCCAAATCATAGCAAAAGAACTGCTTAAAATCCATGGTGACTAATTTCAGAAATATGAGAAATTTATAAGGAGAACGGCTTGAATAAAATCCACTGCATTCTATCAACCGGGTGGAGATGATTAGATGAAGGAAGCCATGTGACAGAACAGGATCCAGCTTCACTAGAGTGGAAGTGACATTTCACACATTCTGCATGATGTAAATTTGGAATTCAATGCGGAGCCAAACATAAGGGCTACTTTCTGTGTGCTGTTATGAATGTTAAGAGAAACACGGCAACACATCAATTGCAAGATAACATTAGCATACGTCAGATCTGCTATCCAAAGAAAAAGAAACAAAACCACTATCATGTAGAACACCTCCGGCTAAAGCCTTTGCCTTTTGTCAATGTTTCATAGAAGGTAATTACAAGACACGACTTGTGGTTTATTAATGTAACATTTATACAAATAATGCGAAATAAGTACAAATAAAACTCGAAAGGCATTCGGACAAGTGCTGCAGCACTGAAACTGAATATCGCTTGAAGTGATTAAAGGAGAACCAAACAGGTAAAATAAAAGAGATATTCAAACGAGACATGAATATTGTAATCTGAAACGAACGAACGAATGAGAATTGTCGTGGACAGTGGGCCTTCCACATGGAACTGTTCAAACAATGTGCATAGAACCTAATGCAAGCAGAGGTAGAGAAAGAACGAAAGAGAGACAAAAAACTTGACAAAAACGAAAAGTAGCTACTCCCAAACTTCAAACTATGCTATAACATGGTCTATCTAGCTCCTAAACAGTTTTATGCTTGAAAAGACATAAATTAAATCCCAAAGCTCCGCGGGCTTGAAAAATTAATTAGAGTTGGGGAAGTTGTCTTTTAAATGATTTCCCCTGGATCTGCGAGCTTAAGATTAATTACATAATAAAACATTCTATTTAAAGTTGCAATGACAGTTTCAAAAGGATGGGGAGAAAAAGGGCAGAAAACTTTTACTCCCTGGTTGAATCTCTTTTAAGATTGATTGTTTCAAATTGCAGACTTATCATATGCCAAGAAAATACGCGTCTGTTTTATTATGTTTATTTTCTCTTTCTGTCGGCAAAAATTCTTCCAACAAGAAAAAATGTTTGCTAAAAATTTGTACCAAAGTATAATTTTAATTAAAAGCGCTGTGTATTTAAAAATATTGACAATGAGTTTTGTGTAATGCAGACAAGTCCTTGCTAAAACGTGCACTGACGAGTAAAATTACCACAGAATGACAAACGAACAATTTCACACAACATGAAAAATAAAATGCACACAACAGAGAAAACACTCAACTAATATGCAAAAATGTGACACAGCAGTTTCGTAGATGTAATGAAAGAATAGGTTGCAACTTTCTATTTACTGCCAACACAACGCAAGTAGTATCTATCACAGTGTTTTGGGCCCAGAATAATTTCAGTTAAAGCTGTTCCAATTGTATTATTAATTATACTGCCAATCGTTTATCAGATGAACAAAACCAACGCAACAGTTGTTAACTCATACGTCCATGATAACCCTACGCTACTAAACAGACTACTTATTTGACCTGATTAGAAAACATTAATTTTAATTATGCTAAGTCAATGAACATGTTGAGACTAAGATGCATAATAATAATTCAATTCATTTATTAACGTATTTGCCAACAGCGAGGAGCCAATGACAAGCAAACACTGATGATGATAATAATAACAATAAATACAGAGAATGTGGAAAGTGAAAGCAAAAATAATTTAAATAATTATAGGAGCAACTGTAACTGTCTCCAAGGCACTCTGAAAGTATTTGGCCAAAATCCAGGGCGAACACAACATCAGGAAACTCCAGAAAACTGCCATTCTAGGATCTTCATACATCATCCGAAAGACGCTGTTGTAAAATATATAGTCACCCCTCACAATAAAACTATATAATACATGTAACACATATTACAAACAAAATTCATTTCGGAAATAACTGCAGCATTATGCACCTCAGGTGCAAGGTTTGTCTCGGGTACATAGAAGTAAATACCCTATAAAGTGGTGAATAGAAGGAATAATTCAATTCAATTCAATTCATTTATTAAAGAGCTTAACAACAGCCAAAAAGGCAAATAACAGAAAAGCACTAACAATACAAACATTACAATACAAAAACAAACAATAAACTAAATATATAAATGTACAATGTTAATTTATTGCAAAAGGATTAATAAGTAAATGAGCTAAATATACCTAAGTAATATAATTAAATTAATAATACTAAATAAAACAAAACAGAAAAAACTTATAAAATTATTAAAACAAAATAAAATGCAGTCAGCACAGCATGTGAATAAACAAAAAACGATGATTATTGTTTAAAAAGCTGACTGACATCAGTAAGCAAAACACGATCTTTGTTAAAGATGTCGACGCTCCTACAGAGGGACTAGCCTTTAAATTACGTTGTACAGTAAAGGTAGAGTAGTCTCTGATAGACTTAGTGGGTACGCAGAGACTAACTGTATCAAAAAGGATGAGCAAATAATTTTGCCTTTAAAAACATTGATGAGGAAAAGGGCATCCAAAAGCTTCCTCCTTAAATGCAACGATAAAAAATTTAATCTAACTAATATATCATCATAATTATAGGCACAAACGCCATTAGAGAATCTAGTGTAACATAGAGCTACAAATTTCCTTTGAATCCTTTCCAATTTAAAGGAGTCAGTATTAGTAACAGAGTTCCAAACAACGGATGCATACTCAATTTTGGAACGGACTAAAGTACTGTACAAAACCAAAAGGCTATCAACAGTGGAGAAGGAAGAAGTAATGTACTGAATCAAGCCAAGCATTTTTAGGCTTTGTGAGAATATATAGTTGATATGCTGGTGAAAATAAAGTTTACAGTCCAATAGAACATCGAGATCTTTAACACAATGGGAGCGTGCCACCAGATTGTTACACAATTTGTAATTAAAGTAAATACTGTTTGTCTTTCGGGTGAACGATATAACAGTCGTTTTACTTAAATTAAGTTGCATCCCATTCACAAGACACTAATTTTGCACTGAATAAATATCGTCCTGTAACAGTTTGCAGTCATCAACATCGCTAATACTCCGATATATCCTTAAGTCATCAGCAAATAAAAGGCACTGTGAGTTATGTATGGAGTCGCAAATATCATTAATAAATATATTAAAAAGTAAGGGGCCTAGGGTGGAACCCTGAGGCACTCCACACTTAACACGATAAGGATACGAAAGAGTTCCAGATACACGAACAAAAAATTGCCTGTCAGAAAGATAACTATGGAACCAATCAACATAACTGGGTGATAGTCCAAAGTTTCTAAGTTTCCTAAGAAGAATATTATGAAGAACTAAGTCAAAAGCTTTAGTAAGATCAAAGTAAACAGAATCTGTTTGTCCTTGAGTAGTCACTGTAGGTAAAACGGAATTAAAGTAAGTAACCAAGTTGGTTGCTGTGGAATTAAATTTACGAAAACCATGCTGTGTGGGATTTAATCTGTACTTAAATTTTTTTTGCAAATGATCATAAACAATAAATTCAAATATTTCAGAAAAGTTATTAAGAATAGAGATGGGTCTATAATTACTAACAGTGGAACTGTTTCCTTTTTTAAAAACGGGAACAACAGCTGTTTGTTTCCACAGGGATGGAAATGTGGCACTATTTATACTTAAATTAAAAATATAGGTTAATAAGGGAGTAAAATACCAGAACAACCCATAATTACTAACGAAGGAATTCCATCTAATCCCACACACTTTGAAGGTCTGAGGCGCTTGATCGCCTTGCTAACTTCAGCAGGAGAGATAGGAGCGATGGACAAAAAATCTGATGTAACAGTATCGGTAGGACTAACGGACCGGAAAGAAGTGTTAAAGATTGATTCAAAATGGGTAGCAAATTCATCAGCAATGTGTTTGGGGTCAGTGACAAACTGATCACCAATTTTTAGCTGAATAAAGGAATTATCTTTTCTTTTGAAATCTGAAACGTATTTCCAAAAATGCTGAGGGTGTGTTTTAAGACTGTCATCAACAGACTTTAACCACCGCCGCCTATCAGACTTAATGGTAGCCTTAACTAATTTACGAAAGTGCGCGAAGTAGGTATAATGTTCATGTGAGTTGGTCTTTTTGAACCGACGTAAATAATGATTATTTTTATTAATGTAATATTTTAAGGTACCGGAAAACCAGATAGGAAATTTATACTTACTTGAATGCTTATTTGGAATAACTAAATTTAATGATCAGTAACCACCGACTTGAGCTGATCTACGGCAGAGTCCACAGAGGACTGATTGTAAACGCAGGACCAATCATAAGAGAATAAATACCTGTAAAGCAGTAAATAGTCAGCACGCGCGTAATTGCGGGAACATCGAGAGGGCTGTGAATTGGTAGTCAGAAATATATTTCTAAGATCAACAAGCAGGGAATGATGAAAAACATCAGGTTTAACCAAATCGTGATTAAAAATCATAACGTTGACAGAGGAAAAGTTAGCAAAAACAAGATCAAGCAGATTCTTGTTTTGAATGGTAAAGTTGTGCTGAGCAAGTCCAAGATAGCATGCGGCACTATGAACGACATCCCCTCTAATTTTGATATAGTGATGTGAGTTAGCTTGAGGGAAGCCATGTACCCAATCAAAGCCAGGAATATTAAAATCACCTAAGAGAACTACCCGCAAATTTTGAGGGTTTAAATTCTTTTCCAGAGAATTAAAATAATTTTCAATAACTTTAACATCGGTGTTAGGCGAGAAGTAGTGATTTCCAACGAGTAAGTTGATCACAGTCCTTCATAAAAAACATAGTTGCTCAGCTAGTAAAGACAATTTCCCGCACTTTGAAAGTCCGAAGATTCATTATCGTATTCAGAACATCCCACGACTGGTCCTTTACTGAACCAGTTGAATACAGTTGTTCAGAACGCCTTATTCCATGCAGTTAATTACTGTAATTTGGACACACATTACGAACCATATCATGCAGCAAAATAAAACGGGTATACGCACAGAAGGGCGCAAGGACTTTGTAACTTATAACTCGACAGGCATACTATAATCCGACCTATCATTTGGAATGTGTGATCATGTAATCCTCTTACGTATTCTACCGATGACACACGAAGATTATACTTCACAGTCTCAGGCGTACGTCGAAATGACGCGACGACAGGGTGGAAATGGAATACAATATGGTATGGATAAAATGGAATTTTAACATCACCACAAACAGTAACATCAGCCTATTTCAAAATAATAAGCTCTACAATAACTTATTAGTACATATAATTGTCCGGACGGAACTAAGGAAGACGCTGAATTGTCTCATATCTGTCAACAGACCACCTCGGGCAGGCCGACTGTACGGTATCAAAACGTCATATGACTGACTCTACAGAACACACTTCTTGAGCCGATCTCGGTCTGTGTGTAGTGGCAAAGGCACAAATTCTTGTCCCAGTCCAACCCCTGCCATCCAGCCCGCAGCCCGTCACACACTACACTAACAGAACTTCCAGGCTTATATTAAAACACTTCATTTTAAGAAAAAGAATATAATGATTACATTTACAAAATTTTCTGTAAAGCTGAAAACTAATAGCAAAGAAGTGAATTTAGACACCAAGCTACTAATACAATTTATTTACTTGTTTCATCTGTTGAAAGGTACAGACATTTATTTTCAGGCACAAAAGAAGAAAACGTGCGCCTGTGTTTTTGTTTAAACCTCTTCTCTTTGCATTATTTTGAGGTACTTGGTAGTGTACAGTCCTGTTGTATATAACTTGTATGACAACAGACTACGATACACTTCCTGACCTAAGTTCTTCGAAGCAAACCACAACACAAGCTTCATCACCACTGGCACTACCTTCCTTTCATTCCTACAGTCTCCACCATACACTCGTCTTGTCACACATTTCTTCTCCAGCAGACCGCGATGCACGTCAAGTCTACTCAGGAATTACGTTTTGTATTTGTTCATGAAGCCAGAAGTAATGTTTTACCCCGTTAATGACTTCACGGGGTTAACTTTAACAATGCCAACACAGAAACAAATTCTGTTTGGAAGAACGTCTTCAATTAACATCTGCAACACCTTTACATAATAATACAAAAACGATGTGTCCATGAAACAAAGCGGACATACCGTGTTCTTGCAAGAACACGTCTTCTTCGTTTCTCATAAAAAAAATGTGCAAAAATGGCATCAATGCAATACTGGAAGCAGAACCGTGACGCATTTAAAACAATTCGCCCCTTTATAGTAAACATGCCCCACTAAACAGTTTGACTACATAATACAGATTATAAGGCTAAGTTCATGAAACGTAGGTTCCATCTTCCCCATAGTTTCAACAAAATCAACGCATTTCCGCAACAAATATACGAAATCTTGTACGCTATGAATACAACAAGGAAATTTACGTTAGGCGTCACAATTAAGTGACGCTTGTCTCGGTGACGACGTCATCAAAGATTCCCATCTGGATAAATGTGGATTCCCCGAAATCAAGGTCTCCTAAGGATTCCCCCATCCCGCCATTTCCGGGTAAATAAACAAAGAGGTTGTCATATAAAGGCCCGTTATTGACCTATCTGAAGAAAATCTTTAAATTTATCTATTCACTTTAATAAAACTTTCCAACATCAAATGTCATAAAAATCTGTCCAATCCCTCGCGAGTTGTTACATGCGGACAGAATGCTAACGGAATGAGAGAAATACAAACATGAGAAAGCGAATAGACGCGCTTCTGCAAATTTAGATGCGAACGCGCCTAAAAACAGCTAGGCCTATTGAAAGGAGAGCAACAATGACGTACAAGAAAATTTTACTTGAAAAGAAGACAGATTACTGTGGTAAACAGCAAATACTTTTAAATATATTTTATATGTGTTGCAAAACAAGAACGGAATTAGACCCTACACATAAACGTTGTATTTCCTCATTCAATGGCATGCGCAACATTAAAATAAAACAGGAAACAACGAATGTGGTCAAAGGCTCAGGCGAGTTCATATTGGACTGATATACAACGGAAGATCCTTTCAGCACCCAAACATCAAACGGTACTTCGTATTCATCTCTCATTGCTCCTGCCATGTGGAATTATAAATTACATGGCCCTTCTGAGAACTGCAATGAACATTCTCGTTTCATAAAAGGCGGATAATTTGACTAGCTGAACACATTATTCTGCTCCATGGAAAGTTAAAATTTTTGTACTGAAGTAGTGTATTCTTTATACACAGATTCACCATTTTTTGACAACCGTCGATATTATCTACTTTTCTATATTGTCGAATTATCGATATTCAATTCAAAAGATCCCAATATGATAAACCAATGTAGCAATTGGCACAATAATGCAAACACCTTATTAGCCTGTATCTGGTGTCATATAAACAATACACGGCCGTTAAATCTAGAGTTATAATTCCCCGACCCATTTAGAATTCATGGGAACATTTCGATCATGTTTGTTTTAACGGAGTCGGTAACGGATTATGAATGTGGGCAGTGAACCGTAAGCCTATACTTAATTACATTACGGATTAAATCACAAAAGCTGCAAAATTAATGTGTTTTCCCTCCGCTAGCTTCTTGGAAGGAAAACGGAAGGTAAAGAAATAGCAAAAATCGAATACACTTCCAACTCAAGTTCCTTCTTCAGATCTTGATAACTGCGCAGCTGGCCAACAGAACCACACGTTTCAATACCCTATTTACATAAGCCCACTACTGGGTCTTCTCCTGAGTCAGATGTATCCAGTCCACACCCTATTTCTTTAAAAACACTTTAATAATATGCCATGATAAATTCTTAAGTCAGTCAAGCGCATCTTGAATATTGGACGGATTTGGATAAAATTTGGTATGGACGTTATGCCACTGAATTATATCCTAAAATAATACTTTTCAATTTCCGATAACAGGTAATATCAATATGGCGTACTAACAAACTTGTCACGTGTAACTGATACAAGCGCCACTTAGACCATACAATGGTGTATGCTTTAATTTCGGAAAGTACCAAACTTCTGAATAGCTCAGTCAGTATAGTGACTAGCTACGGGCTGGACGGCCGGGGTTCGATCCCCGACGGGGGCAGAGGATTTTTCCTCTAGCCTCTGCGTCCAGACCGGCTCTGGGGCCCACCCAGCCTCCTCTACAATGGGTACCGGGGTCCTTTCCCGGGGGTAAAGCCGGCCGGGGCGTGATGCTCACCACTCACCCCCATCTAGTGCCGAGGTCAAGGAAGAGAGGAGCTATACCTTCACTCACCCCAAACGCCTACATGGCGTATAGTGGGACAAACTTTACTTTTACTTTACTTACCAAACTTCTGGAAAATAATTATATGTATAATATAAAATAAAGATATAATGCTGAAACAAACAAAAAGAAAAAGCTTGAATCTCATATGCTACACAGAGATAAAAATATTTTGTCATACCGTTAGTTTTACATTAGTTACAGCAACATATGAACATAATAAACTAAAGTAGTCTAAGTGTGATAACTGATGTTATCTTTTACTAATAATTTTTATTTAGAAACAACTAGGCCAAGAACGACCTTCAACGTATACAGTACAGTTATCGACCAGTTCGTAACAGAAAATCAAGACCCTATGAATCTATGATGTTCTTTTCGACGAAAAATGAGTAATGTATATATGTCACCGGCAATGTATAGAATACCTAGGAAATCTATAGAATGCCTAAAGTCAGTAGGCAAATTATGAAATTCAGGCATTCAATGGAATGCCCAGGTATTTTATAAAATTCTTACAACTTTTAGGCAATGTATGAAACTAACAGTTAATTTTATACTTTGCCTAGGTATTCTATAGAATACCTAGGAATTTTATAAAATCCCTTAGATTCTTTACGCAGAGTATATAACAAAGAAGTTTCTATGATACGATTTATACAGTTTTATTTTATCCTTTATATTTGCAAAAACTTAATATAAAACAATTTTTTTAATTATCAAAACATTTGTTAGGTTAGGTTAGTATATAAAACGATTTTTTTTAATTCTCAAAACTTTCGTTATGTTCAGATTCAGTAGCTTGGTGTTTTCGCGAATATCTTGCACAACCTCCATCTTCACAGCTTACCCAATCGACTTAGATTAATTTTAATTTACACAACCAAACAATATTAACATTACCATTTATTTCATACTTAGCCTACTGACTTAAAGCATTCTATACATTGCCTAGGTATTCTATACATTGCCGGATTTCATACATTTCATTCATCGCCCTGATGACGGAGGCAGTATGACCTCTGAAACGTTGGTTAATATCGACCAGACTACACAACGCAACAACCCAGAAGACAGAAATCTTAATTACAATTTAAATTATTACAATCCAGCCGTATTATACGTGGTCATGATATGTCCTCAATCCAATTCTTATCTTTACAACAAAGCAATAAAATCACCAGTTCAGAATTACTTCATCTATACCCAGATCTCTTATTTACTATTATCCTTTACAGTTTCCAAACCTGGTTAAAACACAGGGATAAAGAACGTCTCTGACTACAATAGCCTCTTGGGGTTCTCACAGCGACGAATATGAAGATGGCTGTCTTCTGGGCTGTTCACGTTCTCTATTACATTATTATGATATTCTAATTGGAGTACTAACTCTTTCTCCTTACATTGCGCTATGAGCGCAAGTAGGCCTACAAATGCTTTGAGATCACCAACTCATAATGGACGCCTCCCTCAGTGGCTGGCACGTGGCCTCGCTCCTTGCGGTGCCATGGCCATTTCTAAATTATCATGAATAGAAGGTGAAGGTTGCCAACAGTTTGATCTGCTGGCCTTCAGCGCTGCTAAAATATTATCAACACAAACACTATTTAAATACGAAATAAGAAAAGCTATCATTATTACTATTACTTTTATTGTTTAAGCCACGGCGCTTAATTAAACAGTGCTGCATCAGAGGACAGCACTATCAACTTAAAATGTTTTATAATTTATACACATCTGTTTATATTAACTTGCCAGGGCACTGCTTAGTGTTTATGTAATAAAAATATCTGTTGGGGTAACAAACTCCAGGCCGCTAATCACACAGCTGGTCAGAAAATTCCCCACCTTTTATAAAACCGAGAGGTTTAATACCATGTTTGCAGCATCCTGCAAATAGTCCGTATTCTGAGCCATTTAAACATAGATCATGTTCTCACATCTTATTTGTTTGAAATCCAGGTTAATATTATCTCAAATCTCTGCTTAGGTTTCACAAGTAATCACTCTCTTTCAGGTTATCCAAATTACATTTTCCATGCATGTCATCTATGGCCCAAAGATTTCCAAATAAATGCCTGAAGATTATCATGTATCATCCAAGCAGTATTAGTACATCTGCTATTAAATTAGTAAAGATTTGGATTTAATCAGGAGATGTTTCACATTCGCGAAAGCATTACAGCTGTTTAACAGTAACATTTTCCAGTTACAATTACACTGTAAATCCAACAGCTGTCTCGCCAGAATCACAATAAGAACGCTTACAGGCACTTCTGTACACGATACCCGGCTGCTAGTTGATACAAATCCATGGCTTAATTGCTTGTGCTGGTAGAGGCTACAATTCTGTACCAGGGTAATATTTTGATTTTGAGGTATACTGAACGATATGAGGAGATAACAAATATCAAAACAACATTTTAACGTTTGGAATCTTAGTAGGTACTCGTTAACATTGTTCACATTAGACCAGGGTAAGCGTCAAATTAGTAAGTACTGTCAGTTTTTTTGGACTTTGTCCATTGTATTATATTCTACAAACAGATCAATGCGTTTCGGGACCTGTATTTGATCCTGTTTTAAAGTGAGGGATTCCTACACACCAGACCAGGGACTGGAACTTGTCCTGTCTACTGGACCCAACTGAGTAGGTATCTCTCACCTAAAGACAGAAGCAAATCCAGCTTCCAGGAGTTGCTTTCTCTTTGTAAAATATAAGAACGACGGATAAGTCCAAACAACTATCAATAGTGACTGCAATTTTAATAGCTCCATCAATATCATTTAAGAAAGCGTAGCATGTCCCGCAGGAATACACATGTCATTTGTTGGCGACTTTTAACTTGAGCTTTAATGCACTGAAACAATTGAACAGTTTAAATAAGCTACTGCATAGGACGTGAGAGTGAGGCAAAACACAACAGCAACACGCGTTTGTCCTCGCTCGGTGTCAAACCGCGGCATCAAGTGTGGTACTGTGCACGCAATTAGCACAACCACCTCTCCCCCCTCCACTAGGTGCCCCCACATCCCACCCATCCCCCAATTAGCGAGTACTAATTAACGCGTACATGACGCTCATCTAGCACACCCAAATACATACACACATACGTCTACGCATGCATGGAATATCACATCGTTTTTAATGTATATCTGTAAACAGATAGCCTCGCTGTATACAGATTTAAATTTACACAAATTATCCAAATTAACGAATTGATATTTAGTTGCACATAACATAATTAAGTCAGAAAACATTAATAAAATTAAGCATTATACTTAAACAGTTTAACACAAAAGGGATCACGACTAAATGTGAAATGAACAAAGCCAGCACGTAGCTTGAAATTAACATAAAATATTTCAAAACGTGAACAATTCTCTTCTTGGCATTGGTAATGTCAAGTTGCTACTATGCCCAAGTCCTACGTCGTTAACTTTTTGAAGCCGAAGGTCATATAAATAATATAAGTTATAAAAATTCATCTCTACAAGAAAGAAAACAACGCGTTATTACAAACATCAACTGGTTAATAATATTTAAGGAAATGATCGGTTTACTTTTAGAATCTCATGAAACCCCATAAACACACTACGCAGGAGAAATGCAGAGTTACTGAATATTGAAGTAGATTGTGCACAAGGTCACTATTAATTCGTGAAGGACTAAAGCGTATGAAAGGATCAGAGAAGTAGATTTCAATAATTTCACCCTGAATGTGTGTGGTCAACATCACGCTCTGCCCGCTTTATTCCCGGCGAAAGAGCCTTCGGTACCCACTGAAAACTTTGGGTGGCCAATGAGTCGTTGACGTATCAGTAAACAGGGAAATTCGATAGAGTCGTCATCTTCTACAATGATCATCTGTCTCGCCCGATCAAACTCTTGGTAGTAGCCGAATTACATACAGATTTAAAATTCGTACAGATGCAACGTGATCCATTTAACACAAACAAACCCAACACTGCCTTGAGGTGAATTATAAAATATTGAAATAACCATATGTATAACATCTCAAGAAATCATGTTCTGAGATTACTGTCATATCACTTTAATCAACACACTGTTCGAGAATAAGGTTTGCACGCCTGCAAATAAATTTCACTACAAAATATTCTGGAGATACGGTTGATGCTACTGAAAGAAAATTGATATGTGAGATATTGCCAATTCTTACCGATGAATTGTAAATTCTGCCTTCTCCTCCCCCGTCACGTGGTCCAAAAGCTGGGATCCGAACAGCAACATCCCGAGATTGGTTTGATTCCTACTTGGAAACAGTAAGACTTTGCACTCGATCCTCTGTGTTTCTCATTTACGGAAGCAAACTTCTGCGAGGTAATCACGGGGCAATGTACCGTGCAGACACAAACACACATTTTAAGTGAGAATCCAAATTACAGTATTACGAACCGCACTTCCTGTGGACGTAAGGTCTACGCCGGGAATGGACATGCTGACTTACAGGACTGAAAGCTGACTCACATCTTCAGCTTCCAATTTCGAAATTAGTGTATTCAAAGAAGTGCATTCATTTGGGCAACATTCAAGACGAATTTGTACAGGCGCTATATATTCTTGATGGCTACACATATCTGTTCTGGAATAAATAATGCTTCGAAAGAGAAGAAAAGTACCAATCGTTCCTTATTTTTCTTCTTCAAGAAGTTCACGGTTCCTAGAATGAGACCTGGCTGCGAGAGAATATCTAGCTTTACAAATCCTCTGTTATACGTCTGGTACGCCTCTTTGAACGGGAGATCAGCTAGTTGCAGAAACTCCACCTACACGGGATAGCAAAAAGCAAAAATACCGGCGAATGTTCATCCATGACTCGAAATGACATTAGAAGCAACGATCTCAGTATTTAAACAGTGAAGATCCACGCCTTAGACAGTACAACCACTGCTACCAGTGTACGGATATTTTAGTTCCTTGTAATTCAACAAATACAGAACACCTTTCCTGTAACATTCTGAAGCCGACGTCATTCGACGACGAGCGAGGGGAGACAATTCGTGCAGTTTAAATTAATGATGATATCACGGAAAATTCATGACAGCGAGAACAGTAATCACGTAATCCATTATATAATGTGCTCTCGTTCGTGTTATGAGATTTTAAAGTAGTGTAAAACAATCCCGCGAGAATGGCCGAAATTGTGACAAATAGATCAACGGGTCAATTTATCACAACGCATGGCACAATGCCGCCACAAAATTTACACTGTCTTATTCAAAGAATCCGGCACCAACCAATCTAAGGTTATCCTCCAGTTCCTCTTTCACTGAAAGCTTGGCTCACAAACACTAGAATGCTCGAATGAAGTACACATACCTTTACTTTCTCGTATTTCGTTAAATATCAAATGTACTTCGCTTTAGAGCAGCAACTGACATAAGTAATAAAAATAAATGAGTCATCGTTCTGATGATGGAGGCAGCAAGGCCTCTGAAACTTTGTTAAACTTCTACCAGACTACATGGCGATACAGCCCAGAAGACTCACGGGCGTGAAAACCCGAAATCATTCATGTGGAAATGATACGCGCGTCACTTAAAACGAGAAAGTTCATTCAAAGTTGGAAGTTTTCGAGTAAATGACATAAAAATATCCTACAGCACGGAAAATAATATATCACAGCAACATTATAATCGTGAAATATGTTCAAATCATTCTGTAACTGTTCAGGAGGACATAAAAATTTAATCAGTTATGTTTCCTAGCATAAAGAATGATTAATTGAAAACAAAACTTGAAAGAAATGATAAGCGCTTTCACCGTTTGGAATACTGAGACAAAGGGCAATCTGAAGGTGGCATTTTATGGAAAGAGTGTATATTTACGGCATAAAAGTTCGAAAAGTGGCGTAAAATTGAAAGTGGGAGCAAGGATTCCAATCATG
The DNA here is from genome assembly GCF_977971745.1 of Zootermopsis nevadensis. Classification (NCBI taxonomy): domain Eukaryota; kingdom Metazoa; phylum Arthropoda; class Insecta; order Blattodea; family Termopsidae; genus Zootermopsis; species Zootermopsis nevadensis. Next base: position 1,086,547 of record NW_028259151.1, on the reverse strand, counting down.
CCACGTGCCCCATATGAGTTAAACCTACAGGGACCATCTCCTACGCTTAAGAGATATATACTCTTCTACAATTTGTAGTCACAACTCGCCCAGCGTTTTCTTTTTCTCTTGATGCCCTTCGTTGCTCTGACGGCGAACAAATTTCGCCAATAACTCTTCTGCTCAACCCCCTCACTGCCCCTCTTCCAAACTCTGTTTACCCCAGTCGCCTACCGAACCGAAAGATAGACAGCCTTTTCTCTATATATGTCCCCCTACCCTCCATGTGTTTTATCCTGAGGGCAGTAGTTTTTTATTTTATTATTATTTGTTGTTTTCCATTCTCTTTTGTGTCTCCCTCTCTTGACATTTTTTGTTGAAAAATGTTTGCAATGTATAGGTCTAGGATGGGATGTCATTGTGCGCAGTAATGGTGTTTTATTACAATTTGTTTGATGGCGATTCTGAAAAAAAAGAGACAGTGGGTGGATTAAATGAATCGTGCATTATAGAAAACAGAATTCAATGGATATCAATACATTTCATGTATGAAAAATTTCAACGTGTTGTCGAGCTTACAACAATACAGTTGCGTTCCTAAATTAAAATATGTTGTCATAACAAATTAATTTATAAAAAGACTTGTTTGGATTTTCCGTTTTTTCAGATACCAAGAATTATGAGTTGGTTTTAATAATTTTAAAACTTCATCAAGATAAATTAATTCAGAAAGCTTCAATTGTTAAGTTCTCAGGGATGTAAAGAATGCCTTGTGATGGTCCGATTCATGCGGATATATCTCACACAGTAGATAAGAAATTCATTTGCGATTTGAGATAAGCGTCTTCTCTTAAATATTTCGCAATAGGTTGTTCTAAACGCATAAATTCACGAATTTTAAACGTTCTTCTTCATTATTTATAACACCTTCATTTTTAAGCCTAACAACATATTGCATACACAATTAATACTTGAGAATCGTAGCTTTCTAATCAAAGTTTAAATGTAATAGAGAATAAAACACATCAGTTACTTCAACTGAAAGTATTGCTCAACAGTAGGCTTATTCCACATCTCAAATAGTCAGCGTGGAGGAAATAATTTTAGAAATGAAATATTCATAGATACAGTAAGATTTCGTAATATTGTAACATTGTCCCTATTATACGCCGCCGACGGCAAATGGTTACCTAACCCGTGAACGCCCTGATGTCTGTCAAATAGACAGAATAACTATTCGCCTTTGTAGATGTGATTGTATTGGTAACCTAGACAAAGATGGGTTACTATCTCCACACTGCGTTCAGAACACAGATGCAGCCGTCTTTAAAATCATAAAAGTCGATTTATTTTATTACAGAATAAGTATGATTCATTCACCGAAGATGAACTTTGCATAATCAAAGTCGAAATTTCGTCGTGATAAAGGCAGTTGATTTAGTGATACACAGATTTCCTAGTCTGCAGAATAAAGAGTCGTCGATGATGTGCCAGTAGGGCAGTAGACAACATGAAAACGGAAAATGTCTATTCACTGCACTGACAACGTATGAGAAACAATTCCGCAAATTATATTACAAAGAAATGAGAATAGTTTCATTTCATGAGTATTTCCAAAGAAGTTCCAGAGCTCTGAAACGAAAACAAAGAAATTTTAAATAATCTCATGGTAGGTTTGTATTTACTTGTATCTGAATCATCAATAACAATGGAATATTAAAGAAGCATGCGCCTATACGGGGCAGAAATAGTAAAATTACGGTAGGGACAATGTCGATTGTGTTCTTCTGGATTTTGGCGCCTCATAGACTCGTCAGTAGATGCCAACGTTTCGGATAAACATACTGTCTCCATATTCAGGGTATAGGTGGCGTATTTATCCGAAACTACCGACGAGTTAAGACAGCGTCGATTTGCAGAAGAACATCATCATCGTCCTCACCGCAGCGAAAACCTCAATCTCTTACTGCAGGTGGCTACAAACCTTTCGGCGGAACGCATGGCTTCCACCTCCACGCGTCACAACCCAGCAAACCACAATGCGCATAAAATTTTATATTACCCATTTTGTAAAACAGAGGATAAATAATAGATACTTAAAGTGGAATAACAGCGCAGAAATACTTTGTTGCATTTTATTCTCAGGGCAGGGTGCAACCCAGTTATCGCGTTATTCGTAATCATGTATCTGCTACACAGCACGAGCTGTGTGAAAGTGTAGTAAGATTTACGAGCACAAGGACAGTAGATCGTGCTGCTCCAAGTCGTTCTACCGCTCTCAGGAATGTTTTGGATCAGGTTTAGCTTACCACTTAGCATTTACAGCTAAACAGAATAAAATACTTCTAATATAACCAGACCAGGAAATTGTGTAACATGTTCGTGCTAATTCTTTATTTAAAATGTAAAAAACTGGGTCATGAAGAACCGCAGGGTATGCATAAGGACGATGTTTCCCCATCCGTAGTGTACGAAGTTCTGTTTCCTCAAATAAATATTTTCTTCTGCATACCACGGGCTGGCTACAAGCCAGTTTCGATTTCACAGCCATATTTTTAATGATAAGCGTGGATTTACAAAGTATATCCATTTACTTTACACACTTAAACGCAAGTTTAATTATACTAAATCCGCTGTTGTACATTCTGTTAATGTTTATGACTGTGTTTACTACTTTAAATTTTGACATTATTCTATTATCCCTGACGAGAAATTTACTAGTTAGTATAATCCTGATTATATTAAAATAATTTTCGACTGTGTTTTTTGGATTCCGGAGGCACATCATTATGGCACCTCTTATCATATATATATGTACATAACAATATATACATATTATGAATTTTGTTAAATATGTTATTTTTAATTATATAATTTATAATTGGTTCACTTTTCTAAAATGATTATTTACGAAATTTCAAGATATCAATCCTCTCTAAAAAAAAAAGTACCTTTCTTCCTGTTTGACAAAACTTAATACGCCTACTTACATTCCGAAGTTAATCATTAGGTTTTGGTAATATCAAACGAATTTAAATGTTTTCTGATAGGAATCAGTAAGTGTCGATGTTTGATTAGCTGTGTTTTAAGCTTCGGGGTCCAATGCCAGAAACTTAGCTACTTAACGATAGAAAGGAGTAAGAATGAATGTGGGTCGTGGTCTATTGTATGAAAGCATCCAGCATTTCCCTGAAGAGGCACTGGAAAACCTTTATTTTTTTAAAAAAATTCACTTGGAATCGGGTACAATGTGAATCATATGCATACTTTAATACATAAAGGTTAGCAATACATTTCTTAAAGAACTTACAGCCAGCCCTTTTGGCAGCTGAAAGTACAATAAATTTCATTTCGAGAGCAAGTTGAATACAGACTTTTTTTTTATTTTTACCAACAGTTCGCAGGTTTTTATTTATTTATTTTTGTCTGTTTCATTACGCCATCGTGCTCCCGTTCCTATATTAACCAGACATGAACAAACACCTACGAAAAATTTCAATACAATTTTAAAATGAAAATGTCTCCAGCGGTAAAAAATGCACATTGAAAACGTATGTGCATACATCGAGTTAGGTTGGACGTTAACCTGCAAATAAATTAGCCATGATAATAATACTGTTTGTAGAACTGGAAACTGCATTGTTTGCCGTGAACATGGAAACAGTTGGAATAGGAAATTACGCTTTATCATGAGAATCAATTTTTATACTGAATATGCATCAAACACCAAACTTCGTCAAAATGCCATAATGCATAGAAATGTTGGCCTAATTAAAATTTTACTTTCATGGCTAACAAAATAAAATCTCCAATACAGTAAAATTAAATTATGATTGCATAATTTTATCCCCCTTTCCTCTCAACAAGCTGACGTGTCTTTCATTTTGAACTCGATAAAAAACTAAATTCCATCACAGACCAAAATGTAAAAAAATCCTACAATTATGTCTCTGTATATCGTTATTTAAACATTATCTGCAATATTAACCCTTTCAAGATGAAGCACATTTAAATAATAAAATAAGACAACAGTTGGTTAATGCTGTTCAGAGAAACAATCGCTGTTTACCCTGAAAACCAATCGAAACAAACACAATGTGTGGGAAAACTGCAGAGCTACTGATTATTAAAGCTGGTGGTACGTATAATTACCACTGGGCTTTAAAAATTAATAGCTCAATGGAAAGTTTTCTTCTTCTGCTACATTGTTTCACTTGATCAGGCATGAATGATGAATGAATGAATAATGCAATGAGGATATTCAGGATTTTCTCTGAGAATTGGTTTAGCTTCCGTCCATCAACTACTTTATTAAGTTCATCCAACTGAAGGTTACTTCATACTTATAATTTTAACACCCGTCATTAACAATACAAAGACATGCGAACGGAATCCCGTTGCTACAGAGACGCTAAATAGGGCAGTTAGATTTAAGCTTGAGCAGAGTGGCATGAGATGTCACTTATAGTCAATACAGCAAATAAAATCTTAATCAGTATTTTCTAAATTGATACTCTACCGCAGAAGCTAATGACTTAAAAGTAGGATCAGCAGTTGGTGCAAAATTAAAAAAAAATATAAAAACATTCCAAGCGTGCAAGCTGCCGTTGCAGTTTACAAAGTAACAATAAAGCTAAAATTATTCTCAGAGACAATCATTCGAAAGGCAAAGTGATTCATACAAGGTTAACTGTACATGTAACTTGCAATTCAAACGTAAACTTCTAACTCAGAAAAACAACCTTACTAATCACCAGTGATCATTTTCACCATTAAATACTATCAATTAAGGTCACCCCAACTCAAAACTTACCATTGTTCCCAACATCCATTATGGCTGCATGAGAAAATTACTCTCAATCCATCACAGCGTCAGGCGCACCTAGCAGCTAAAACGCATATCAATGAAATCCTCATAAAAGAGACTGTGGTGTGCCCTTAAGTGTTGGAAAAACAATAAAGAAAGTGTAAAATGAGGCGATGATCAGTTACATCTAATAGCCACCACATACAACACGCCTGAACTCTACATAAATGTATTTCACATGGTCTTAATTATATAAACCAAAGCATAGCTTTAATTTACAATCAAATGTAAAAAGAAGAAGGCATTAATTTTTATCCCAAATTATTTTACTGTGAACATTTCTGTCTTCTGGGTTGTTGCTCCCTCTCCTTCCTACTACGATGCAGGGACCAAGGCACGGTCCCGCACTTTCTGGATTTTCATCATCGTATCCATTCCGAGGCCGCCCAGAGAATTTACCGGAGGACCAGCTTCAGCCTACTACGGCAGCGTACCAACCACACACGGCGCGAGTTGGATGGGAATTCCCGGGCCCCGTTGGACATGCACCTGCTCCTCATTCTTTTTAGACTACACAGCGCAACAACCCAGAAAACAGAAATCTTCAAACTCATCGCTGTGAAAATCTCAAATCTTACATATTTTACTGTGACACTGCCAAGTTTCGGGATTTTTCAAAACTGATGTACTGAAAACAATTCTAAAATGTTTTTTACGATGTTTGTCAAACCACACATGATCCTTAGGCAGAAAACTACTACTAACACTAATTTATAGCTCCCCCTCCCTACGGATCAAATAAGCAGAAGAACTGCTCCATTTAACTCTTTGATGCCCGAAACTCATGTAAAAAATATTTAAAAATCCAGTTCATATCTCTCTCCCAACACTGTATCAGTTACCAACTGATAAACTTATTAGGCCTAATGCTATTTAAGAAAATAATCAATATTATATTATGAGATACTTATAAAAGCCCATACATACACTTTGTGGGCAAAATTTATTAAGTGGATATTAAAACTGACGGCACTTTCCTTCAAAAGCTTGGGCGCGAAGTGATTTGCGTGCTACATCTAGTCAGAAATGTATCAGGATCTTCAGGAGAAGAAGATCCTAACCCCACGCTGCATTTTCAAATACAGTATTTAAAACACGGCAAGCACCAGATGCAGTAGTGTTAGTTTCTCACCATTCTGATGACTGAGGCCTTAAGCACCATTGAGACGTGTGTACTTCTATCAGTCTACAAACCCAAATGATAGTAATCTACACGATATTAGTTTTTTTCGGACAGGCTAGAAATAGGATAGAGATTTACTACTATCGTGCGTTGAGTAGACTTGAAGTATATTTGCCTTATGTAAAAGTCTGTACTGTGTTGTAAGTGGGTGGACTTTTCTGGTGAAAGGCATTCAGACAGGCTGTTGCTGCAAACAAGACAGGGATCTTGAAAAGAGAAATTCTCGGCATTAAAATATAGTCACGACTTTAAGAGCTGAAGAAATTGTTTTTGGTCTAAGCATATTATAGTGCCTTTAAGAGAAGTCTTTACTGGTAATAGCAGGTCAGACGAAATAAACAAATCATTCATACATTTCCATAATATAAATTTAAAACAACAAAATTAAAACAGGTATATATAACATTTATTGTTGAGTTTTAAACCTTGTCCGTCGCCTCATGTTATAAAACACTATGTGTCAGAAGTGGATCTGTCCCCGTCTTCAGGTGTAGTGAAGGGGACAACTTCTCTGTGGGATCAGGAAGAAAGAGCTAAATCTAATGTACTCCACAGAACAATAACTTTGGTATAATTAATAATATAAAGTTCACAGGTCAATGTCATATTCACGGTACCTTTATTTCTATTATGACGGGCAACTAGAAACATCAGAAGCAAGAACGCGTACTTACAAAATCAATAGACGAACGACACAATCAAACTTGTCTGCTTTATGTTGGCGCATGTCCTGGTTCGTGAACTCTTGGTTGCTGCAACACAAGGCATAAACACGACACACAATCCGATTGTAATCTAACATTTTTAACGAAACCTTGTGAAAATGCGTCGAAGTTAAAATATCTGGAAACAGCGATAACAAATAAAAATTCCATTCGCATAGAAATTTAAAAAATACTACATTCAGGAATGCTTACTACCACGCAGTTCAGAATATTTTATTTTCCCAACTGATATCTAAAAACGCACAGATTAAATTAATTAAAACTACAAATTTTCCTGATAATTTGTATGGGACAAACACAAATTAATGATGTTTAAGAAAAGAGTACTTTTGAAAAAAGTTGACCCAAGAGGGATGATGTGGAACGAGGCTGGAGGAAAATGTACAAAGAGGTGCTCCACGATTTACAATTTCACCAAATATTAGGATGATCAATTTAGGGAGAATGCAATGAACAGAGCACGTAGAACGTATAGAGGTTATGAGAAATCCGCACAAAATGTAGGTTTTAAAGCCTGGGGGAAAGAGCCCACTCGGAAGAGGTAGGTTTAGATGACAGGATAATATTAAAATTAATCTCTTTGAAACAGGATTGGATTCGTGTGGATTCGATTCATCTAGAGGGCTCTTGTGAACATGATAACGAACCTTCGGGACCCACGTCTCGATCATTGGTGAAAAAAAATCTGGTTACTTAGACGTTGCTTCTTGTTTGGTTGGAAGAGATTGAGACATGGAACTGAACCAGAGGCTGCTGTTAGCTCTTCAGGAGACATTCCTACTATAGTTGGGTGAGGAAACTGTTGTAATCGAAGCCAGCTGTAGCCAATAAGACGCTAGGACCAGAGGGGTTAAACAATGTCAAAAGACACGCAAAGCAATAAGGGCGGCCAGGAGTGGAGGAGTATTTCGAGTTACAACGTGTCTAGGTGTTTGCAGATACAGATCAAACAGCAAAGTAGTCAGTTAACCACAGGCACGCCAGTAGACTAACACTAGATCCTACAACGAGTGCATATCGGCGGCATATTCTGGCATAAGCAAGATTTTAGGCTCTCACGGCTTGTAACTGTGAAGATGTCTGTCTTCTGGGTTTTTGCGCCGTTCATCGCCTTGAAGAAACGTCGGCAAACTTCTACTACACTACACTGCGCAACAACCCAGAACAACCTAATGTGTATCATAATTTGTCACTGTGGGTTTAAGTAAAAGGAATTTGGTTATAATCATCATCATCATCAAACAGTCAAGGCCTCGCGGTCTTCCAGGGTTTCTTCGTCCACGTGATGTTTTTTTTTTTTTTAATAATTTGGGAAGTCAGTCTCTCTGCATTCTGTTAACATGTTGAAGCCAATTGTTTTTATATCTCAAAAATTTGTCTAAAACGAGTTCTGCTTTTAACTCTTTAAGTACGCCATCCATTCTTTTATAGTCCATCCAAATGTACTTTGCATTGCGTCTCATAAATTTCATCTCGGCAGCTGTAATTCCGTTTTTGTAGTTTTTCAATGTCCGGTTTTCACTGCCATATAAAATTGTGGGTAGTGCAAAACTATTATATATTTTTATTCTACTTTGTTTTTGGACTTTTGTTGGTTTAAAAATCACGTTTATAAGACCCGTAAATTTCAGAAGTTCTGAAAGTATGACATCTATGTATTTTTATGCTAGGAAGTTGGTGGTGGTCGCAAATAATGTCCATATTGGATCAGTAACTGTGACTCCATGGAAAGCTTTTCCTCTGATGTAGACCGAAACTGAACTGTAATTATTTTGGCTAATGTCCATTTTGTGAGATATGTCTACTACATAAACTATAATTTGTTCCTCATTTTATAAAATAATTAATTCACGATAAACTAAATTATGACCAATCGAGTTTCAATTACCGAATGAAGAAACATAATACATCCTAAATGTGTAGTGACACCAAGGAGTTTACCCCAGCTACCTGGTTACAGTTCAACATTTACTAGTAATCCAAAGGAAACACAAAAACCTAGTGAAAATATGCAAAGTAACAGGGAACGACTTTTCAACAGCAATAACAGTACTCTTGCTACGAATGAAAGAGAATAAAAATGTACGAGTCTCTTAGAAGATAAGATCGATACGGAAAAGGTGTAGGAACAGTGCTGTAGGGTGGTGAACCATGAGTGACCCAGAATGCAACGAGAATGAAAGTTGAATTTCGTGATGCCCAATTAGGTAAGATTACGCTGTTTCTAAATTGACCTGTTTTATATTGTTTCTCTTTTTATGAAAGATCAAAAGAAAGTAGAATCCTTTACAGATTGGAAAGTCTCTTTCTTAAGGCAACAATTTTCCTTATCAATGTCCTTAACAAAGTCATGGTCAAACCTTTCGGCGGAATTCGAGTATTTTGTTGAAACTTACAAAATCCGACGATACCAGGAAATATAAGAAAATGACAGGGCCAGTAAAACCGTTAACTATGTTAGGAGGTCTGAACGATTCTAACGATTTTGTGCTGTTCGGTATTCTAACACGAGATTAAAACATTTCGGGAGCTGGCCTGGCTCTCGTCTTCAGACGAAAATACCCATTCTGTCGGGTCCGACACAACGGAACAATTCCAATTCCTGAACCAGGTCCATGTTATGATATGATGTCCTATGTTTATTCAGTGTGCTTATGTCAGTTTCAGAGGGTGTGGAATGACTCCCTGGTCTCCCTCCTCAACGTTCTGCATTACATCCTTTTGCACATATTCCTTAAGGTATTCTGCTTCCATAAAACAATACATAGTAATGACCATACTGGAGGAAAAGTCAACCAAACATCAGGAGATTGTTAATTAGGTAATTCTGAGCCAAAAATATTATGCAGCCCTGTGTAAAATTGACATGTGCTGCACAGCATGTAAAATCAGAGACACGAATAATACTCTACGTACAGCAGGAAAACAAAGGGAAATGAACATAATTAAAAAACACTGCTAATCAAATTGTAAATATAAAACGCAATGCCAACTAACTAACTAGATGGCTTACGAAACCCGACGGTTCATCACCGAATTAACCAAAGCCCTCCACTGGTCCCTGTCCTGGGCTAACAAAACCCAGTCGCCTTCAACTCCTATCTCCCATAGATCCCGCTTGATATTATCCTCCCATCTATGTCTAGGTCTCCCCAGCGGTCTCCTCCCTTCAGGCTTACCCTACTAATACTCGATTTTTCTGATGGCGCATTCTAACGCGAAGTTAAAGAGCAACCTGAGCTTCTGACAGCGTCGTTAAATAAATAAATAAATACATAAAACAACACAAAATGTAGGCAGTACATTTGTATAATTATTCCACCTGATACGAAAGATGCGGTACTTAAAAAGTTGGTAAATATAATTTAACGTAGCGTAAACAGGTTTATAGGACAAAAAGAATAATATGGATCCACTTAACTAAAACTGTCCGCAATAATTCAAGGTTTTTTATATACTGTCTCATTTCTTATGGTAACAAATAAGAAATTAACTAAAATACTTTAATCTTTATGGCAAGCCTAGGAAGAATTGTAAATCAATAATTACGCAGCGTGATTACTATTAGCAAGTTTATACGTTAATTTGTCCAACGTAACCTTAAAAATATTTTAGACATAATTTGGAGGCACGTGTATTAGACATACCTATCTCCATACAAAATTTCACATGGTTCATTATTCAGCGCCCTGAGATGGACAGCAAAATAGAAAGTTTGAGCGGCCGCCATGTTGTTTGTTTGTTTGTTTGTTTTCCATTCTACATCAAACATTTTAAAAAGATGTAGAATATTAAAAAAAACTTTTACTGCACAGAATTCCAACAATTCATTAAGTGACGCTAATAAATTAAATTCGCAGATAATAATGCCTTAATTGGAAGGAATTTGACAACTTTTAAGAAATTATATAGAGAACTACAGGAAGGATTGAATATGGGGTTAAGTATAATTGAAAATAAAACCAAATATTTGAAGAAGTTATCTACTGATATCAACAGACCGCTACAAAAGCTACCAATATAAGAACGTAATTTTGAGGCCGTTATAGAATTTACTTATTTAGGAGTTATTACAAACAACAAAAATAAAATAAAAATGAAATATTAAGAAGATTAATGGCTGGAAATCGTACCTACTTCTCTAGCATCCAACTGTTTAAATCAAATATCTTATCTAAAACAACTAAAGTAAAACTATATAAAACACTTGTACGGCATGTAGTTACATATGGGTCAGAAACTTGCACTTAGGAGTAGCAGATGAAAACTCCTTACGTGTGTTTGAAAGGAAGATCATCAGGAGAATTTATGGTCCTGTATACTCCCAAAGGAACTGGGGAATAAGAGCTAACAGGGAAATTGACTTAATTATAGGGCATGAAGACATTGTGAATTTTATTAAGTCAATAAGAATATGATGGGTGGGGCATGTTCAACGAATGAGTAACGACAAAATGCCAAAGATGATTTCCAAAATGGAAGGTGATAGAAAAAAAGACGCCCAAGGAAAAGATGGAAAAATGATGTAGATCTCAAGAAGTTAGGGATACGTGATTGGAGATCAAGAGCTGGAGATCGTCAGCGATGGAGGGCTGCTGTGAGGGAAACCAAGGTCCACCCAGGACTGTAAAGCTGGAGATCGCCATCATCAATAGATAAAATTCGGAAAATACTTGCAACCATTCAGTTCAGAACCTTTAGTCTTTTCGTCTGCTGTCTAAAAACGTAAATGTTAAAGTATACAAAATTATAGTTTTATCTGTAGTTTTGTATGGGTGTGAAACTTGATCTCTGACACTAAGGGAAGAACGCAGACTGAGGGTGTTTGAGAAAAGTGTGCTGGGGAGAATTTTGACCTAAGAGGGATGAATTACTAAGAGACTGGAGGAAGTTGCATATTGAGGAGTTTTATAAGTTGTGCTCCTCGCCAAATATAATTAGACTGATCAAAACAAGGAGGATGGGATGGGTAGGGCATGTAGCCCGCATGGGAGAGAAGAGGAATGCATACAGGGTTTTGGTGGGCAAACCAGAAGGAAAGAGACCAGAAGACATGGACGTAGGTGGGAGGATAATGTTAAAATTTATATCAGAGAAACAGGGTGGGGATGGACTGGATTCAATTGGCTTGGGATAGGGATCAGTGGCGGGCACTTGTGAATGCTGCAATGAACCTTCCGGTTCCATAAAATGTTGGGAATTTCTTGAGTGGCTCCTCAGGAAGGACTCAGCTCCATGGAGTAAGTAATCAAGCAATATCAATTACACCACTGAATTTCGTATGGTCTTCATATCTGTATTAATTATAACAGGAAGTTAAATATAAAGGTGGGGTGATCCCTGTGGCATGGTGTTTAAACAGAATATCATAAATATCTTAAAATTAATTAAAAGGTTGTTGGTGAAAGGCAAATGACAAACCTATCTCTCGTTATAAGAGGAAGAATGCAGATTACAAAATGGGTTTCATAAATACTCTACAACTGAAGAAGATATCTTCTGGGATGCTGCGCTGTATTGTCTCGTAGAAACTGGAAGACATTTCGGAGGTGCTTACATCTTCCACCATCAGGGCGATCACCATGATGCTGTAGACAGCAAGAACCTCTGAAACGTCCGTCAGTTTCTACCAGATTACGGTGCAACATCGCAGAACACAGTAAGTCATCTTCGTACTCGATGTCATGAGAACCTGAAATCTTCCTTGTTCTACATTTCTCTGCAACTGGCACGCCATGAGAAGAACAATGCCAGTACGGACCGACTCAGAACAAGCTATCTCTTGAATGAGGTCAGTTACACGCTCTTGGGACGTCTCTTTACGAATCGAGACGGCAGACCAAAGCCGCGAAGTGGGGAGGTCACGGAAGTCGTCGCCCAGCTGGTCGACAAAGCCAAGGTCCTCTGCACACGATACAACAACGCAAACTTTGCGGTAGGTCTGCAACTGTTCTGCTGCCATGACGTGAGATCGTAACACAGCAGCCGTGTCCACGCCCCTGATATAAACCGCACAGGAAACGAATGGTCAAGGTTTCTTGAACACAACAAAATATTTAAACAGTGTAAGGATCTATTTTCTGAGTACAGCGTATGGGCCTACAAATAATGAATAAATGACTGTTTCAAGAGTTAGAGTACAGTAGTACTATACATGATGATTATTAGAAATATCGACCAACACTTTTCTAATCCGGAAAATCGCCTAATCCAGACCACACTTCGCCTCATAGTAATCCTAATAAGCGAGGTTATACTACAATGACTGAGCTATTTTGGTTAATTCTCTGGATTTATTCTGACCCAAAATTTCAAAATTAATTGTGACATGAGCGAATGTTTCAACACTTGGCAGTGCCCTTCCAAGGAATTCTGACCCATCTGAAAGCATCTACACAAACAAGAGACAATGACAAATACAACAATACGGATATGGTCTGTATTCACCAAGAGGATTTCGAACCCGGGATAACAGTGTTAGAGCCGTCCGCGACCGTGAACATGGTAACGAATAATATCGTTTTATTATTTTTACTCTATATTTATTACTCTGGTTAATCGACTGTTTTCCAATTCTATTTCAATTGCTGAGGTTAATAAGAATTGCCAAATAAGATATATCTGTGATAAATCGACAGGCATTCCTTCTTTAAATCACTATATACATTTCTATCTTACCAAGCTGAGGAAAAAGGCAGAGCATGTAAGCAAGGTGATACGTCATCGGGATTCAAACCATGTACCACTCTAATACAAGTTCCATTCTGCTCGCTAGTAACGCTACCAATTTACAAGATGGAATATTTTAGATCACACATAAAAGGTAGCACTAAGTTGGGGTTTATAATGCAACTGCAGTATATCTGTTTTTGTCATAAGGATACTCGAAATAACAAACACCTTCATAATTATCGTGTCTGGCAGCGTTGTGTTTTGTCGTGACAAATCGTTAGAACCTCTCGTAGTTTCTTCGTCTTCCAATAGTCGCGCCCAGTAGTCTGTTCTACACGGGCACTACAAACCGCGATTTCCCACAACCCCCTACCACAGCGCCATCCCTTCACTTCTCATTTTGTGCATGTTGCAGTCTAGACTACGACCACTGGATGACGCGAGCGGTGGTGTTAGGGGGATCCCCTGACACAACTTGGAACGGCATGGCCCTTGGGTCAATGATCAAGGCCGATCAAAGAACCGTCCCACCGCCAAGCCATTTCCTTGCTTGCCTTCCTCGCTTCACTGACCTCGTTTCTCCTCTACAGCTACTTGTTCAGTCTAAGGTCAAGGTCGCCATGGGGATACCGATGCGCTCAAGGGGATAAAAGTAGACTGTCTGATACACAGACGAGAAAGGAGACACTTGTATTTCAAAGGCACGGGTTTTCTGTGTTAGCGACTCGCTCACTCGAAAGCAAAGGCGCATGAAAGACTCGCTTTATCGCACGTTTTCTTCTTTTCAGCACAATGGTCTATAATGTTCCCTTAATACGCTTTTGGTGAGGGTGGGTGTATTTACATACCGCATATCAATAAATGTCTTCACAACTTCTGTCATGCTTGTTTTTTATTTAATCGCAGAGTATGAAGAATGCCAATATGACGACAACCAGAACAACGTTTTTCTCTTAAACACAGACGGATTTAATGACAGTTTAATTCTAACACAAAATTTTCTTTCTTAAAATCTGGCTGAGAACATTATAGCCTACATAGCCAAGAGGCCTGAAGAAAATCGCGTGCTGAGGACCTTCATAATTTGTATTCCTCCGTGGCCACATCAAGAAGTATGAGATGGACGAGACATATAGCAGGCTCGGGAGAGATAAAAAATGCGAATATTTTGGTACCAGAACCGTAAAAGAAGCCACTTGGGATGCCATGTGTGTGTAAGGTAGTAAGCCTATAGTTTAGTTTCGTATAATACATGCAGCTCCTTATAGTATAGTAATCTGGCAAAGGACTACAGTTTTGTATAGGATAGTATATAGTGCATAGAATTATATAATAAGGAAGTAAAGTAAAGTGAAATATAATATTGTAATATATAGTGTTGAAAACACGTTAATTTATACCATGCCAGTAAACACATTTTGTAGCAGATATGTTATAATTATTTACTTTCTATTTCAGACAATCACTTTTTTTTACTTTCATTGTTAATAATGTGTTCGAATGAAGTGAATACAACGATCACCTTTACTCAAATCTCCCCATCAAATTTTCAATTCTGGAGCAGGAACTTGCAAGAGACAAACAAAAACTGCTTACATTGAAATACGAGGTAAAGACGTTGACTGTGGTCTTCTACACCAAAGAAGGAGGCGATACGTTCCCCCAAAACGTTGGTCACCACCTACAAATATTCTCGGTCAGAGAACCCAGAAAACAATTTATTTTTTGCATGGGCTGGTTTTTTACTAACTACAGCATTATCGTTACAAATCATGGCTGATCCGTAATCACATGCAACCAGAAAGTACATTCAAAATGAGCGTTAAGCAGCGAGTGCAGCTAACGCAAACTTAGATTTTCTTTACGAGGAAAGGCGTTGCTAATTCAGATTCAAGAACAACAACAGTTGGCTTCGGTATGATTTTTGTTCACTGTTCTCCTGTTCAGTGACGAAACATTCCCTTAGTCAACCGTTCGACAGATATGTACTCTTACATAAGCGTAGAATTTCGGCTTTCGGGCGAAAGTAGCGTCGAATCAGCACCTTCAAATTTATCTCTCACTGCCTGCCCTATACAAGGCCTTCAGAACTGACCCCCACCTCATCGTCACCTTCAAAATATCAACTGCAATGCTTGCCTAAACGTTGCTTACAAATAAACATTCAAAGTGGCTCTTACCTGAATTCCATCCGCGAAAACGAGAATTGTATGAGCGTATTATTCTTTTTTATCTAAGATTATTGCTGGATACTGATTATTAAAATGTAAACTTTACTTTACATTTTAATAATCAGTATCCAGCAATATCGACCCAACTAGTTATCGAATTCTTTTCATAAATGTCCGATATCGGAAATAAAAGGAACAACTAACACCTAACCAACCCCTGGCACGTGCCCGATATCAATACTCATTTCGCTCGATAATTACGTAACGATGCCAATTTTCTAATAACAACTACAATAACAAGTTCAATGACTGTGTACAATAAACAACACAGTAAGTGCAAACTAATTTCGTATAGGCTTTGTGTATTTTACAGCTGATATTGCTATAAACGGTATAATTTTCCTTCAAATCTGCATGCAAACTTCAGTGCTGCTGCTAAAACGTTAGTTTAATTTTTAATTATGTACGAAAACATTGCTTCTGATACTAATGCAGCTCTATGCAACAACATATCGTTAAATAGCCCACAATAAACAGGAAATATAGCACGGTGCTCTATAATTCGTAACAAATAAAAATAATAAGAATACACGACGCTATCTCGCCTCGCTGCCTGAAGGGAGCTAGCTAAACGCGGGAGAACCGGAACAAAATAACGCAAAATACTAACAATAACGGAGGCTACGTCAGACTCCTCCACGACTGTCAGAATTTTGAACGCTTTCCGATATCGGCAACAGAATTTAACTGCTAACATTTGTGAGGTAGGTTTTCGTGGTGGTTTGTATAAGAAATACATGTCTTCTGACTAGATGCGCCGTGTTATGTGGTATAACTTTACAGACGTTTCGGAGATGCCTGTTGTCTCCATCATCAGGGCGATGAGTAAGCCGCGCAACAACCCAGAAGACAGCCATCTTTTTCAACCCATATTCTACAAAACAGGTAGGCTAAAGAGCGCGTACGCCTACCGTAGCTGTCGACTGTCTCGAAGTTCCTATAAACTGATTTTCAAATTCACTGTTCTAGCTTCGACTTACCATAACGTCGATGCTATCACTGAATAGTTTTCATGGCTAATTAACTATCCCCATGGGAATGACTCTTTCATTAGTATACACATCGGGGAATCCTCTACGATGAAATCCTAAAGTTCAGCACAAAAAAATGTTTCTGGGCCCAATGTGACGCATATTTTTTCTTCTTCATATTTTTGGAATAAGTGCAAAAATTAACACAATGGAAATATTGTGCATGTTTGCACTTTTAACCTCCGAAACCACTAAGGATTCCGATTAAATGTGGCAATGAGAATCTATACCTAAGACTGCTAAGAGAATTTTACTTTTGTTTGTATCCGTCCAACGTAATCTCTACTCACACGAACTTCAAACAGAACTTTATATTATTTATCAAAGACAGATTTCGGACACAGAATGGATACTAATTCCAAGGAGTCCTCCATGAAATTATAGTCGCTCAACGACTATAGCTGAAATACTCAGCCTTTTATGTAACGCGGAATTTCATTACGGTATTACTGCCTTGGGCGTAGTTAAATCCGAACGATCCATTTAATATAATCCTTCAATCTACGCTTAGGACTTCCATGTAGGCTACTTCTCTTCCTCTCAGATTTTCCACAATAATTTTTAAGCATATTGCATCTCACCCCCCCCCCCCCCCAAGTCATTCTACCTACCTTTATTTCGTCACCCTGATCATATCTTGTGAAAATTATCCGTAGTAACTATTAAAATACTCATTATGAAAAATAAATTTCCATACCACTGTTCCTTGGATCAAAATAATGTTCTCACCATCATAAACTCAAACATCCCCAATCAATGCTATAGGCTTAAAGTGAAAAAAAAAAACAAAGGTCCGCTTCCATATGCATAAGCAAAATTACACTTGCATATTCGTAACTTTTTGTTTCACACAGTAATCGGTAAGTTAAATTCTGAACTGAACTCAACACACCCAAATTTAATCTACCCGTAACTCATTGTGAACGAAATTATGATTTGTTACTGAATTTCGGAAATGCTGGAAGAGTGTCACATTTTTTAAGGATTATATCAGTTATCTTCATATTATGATTGTGATCTACATTCTGGAGGCGATATGTAAATATACCGGCACTAACAAAAAACTTGCAGAACGGAACAATCTCATCCCTGCCACTTACACACTAACGGTCTTTCCATTCTGCTAACAACCCGCTCAAACGGTGATCATTGATACATCATCTGAACAGCAGTTTCTTGAGATAAACTGTCAGTCATGCATACGCTGCAGGCTACATTTCATTCTTCTTCATATGTCAAAAACATTTCCGTAAACATTTATTTACCGTTTCCTTTGACGAGTCGTTAACTTGCACCTTTCTTTCACGCTACAGCAGCACCTAATCAGGCATCTTGTCTTAGTCACTGCTCAGCTTCATAAAAGAAACTTCATTTGTCTCCATAACCGGATATGTGTGTAGGTACGTAGAGCTCTTTAAATTCAACTTGAAGTTTACACAAAGAAACGAAATGGGAACTACATATGTTTAGTTTCCTACAGTGTATTCAGATATTATGACATCTATCGTAAGACCTCAACAATACATACACATATACGTATTTATTTTCATTTATTAAAACAATTAAAAATAAACACTAATTAAAAAGGTACAATTTAAGAAAAAGATGTAAGGCAATATATATTTAAGACTACAATCACAGAAATGGCGAACAGCACGTAACAAACATCAAATAGATGGGGACGACTGGCCTTTGCTCGGTGTGGAAGGAATGACGGCCAATGTACGCTTGGTTCGTCATTTTCGTTGTAGCGAAAATTAATTACGTGTACAGAAAGAAGGAAAAGCGAATATTCGTTAAATTAACGTTCGTAAAACGAGGAGTCACTGTACCGAATTTACATTATTTGCGCGCACATTTCTGTGAAGAGAATTCCACCTACTTTCTCTTCTTACTAGGACAGTTTCAACAACGCTTTAGGAATAATTTTCCTTTACAGAATGTGTATTATTACCCCACCTTCCAAATTCTGCAACATTACAAAACTGAAACATAAACCATAATTGGAAATGTTTAACGTGTGTCGTCTTACAGCACAGAACTACCTGAACCGAAACATCATCAACTTAACTATGAACAGGTTTCTTAATTTTCAACAGAAACGAAGATTCGCTGTTCAGAATCGCATATAAATATACTGTGGCAAATCAGTCAAATGGGCAACTGCCCACGGCTCCATCACACGACCGTCGGTGTCATGTGCTTAAACTTACCGAAACTATTTCCAAATATCTCAAGAACATATCTTCGGACTTTGTAATTAATATTACATAAAGTTTCCAAACATTACTGTCACCATCACGAAAACCTTCAGAAGTTTCTAATGGCTAGCTCAGCTTCTGGGTTTGATTCACATAAGGTTATATGGGCAGTAGGAACACAAAAAAGCTACAAAGTTTCTTTTATGTTGGTACGTTTAACATTTCATAGTTCTGATTTTAATTAATCAAATTTTCAAAACATTTTTTTTGTATTCGTCGTGTTTTAACCTATTCTGACCTTTTCGCTTTTCTTAATATAAACGAATTTTTCACTGGCATCAAACTGTAAGATCTTTTGCATTTTATACAAAAGTAATGGGAAGGGGACAAAATCATGGGCTACATATCTACGATCCACCACTGCCTTAACGTGACCCTGAAAATGTAATATATGACACAATGGGTCCGAGACAGCAGCATTAAGACGTATATTATTTCATTTGCTAAGATGTCGCACAAAACTGGCGCTATCTGCACATCGGCACAACCCCCCCCCCCCAATCTAACCGCCGTTGGTTTCGCCCATTTACCCAACAATCCGCACTTATTAAAACAATGAAAACAGCGACAACAGAGAACAAACTGATAAGAATAAAAAGCCATAGAATGAAAGTTGGAAGGAAGAATGCGTATAAAAATATTTCACAAAATTTGGAACACACAGCAATAAGCACAAACATAAAACCCAATAAATGCTCAGTTCTCTAAGTAACAGATGATCAGCTTCGAAGGAACCAACTTCTAAATTACTTAAATACGGACACTTCCTGGAACAAACACGATGTGAAATTGTGGAAACCCAAGACTTATTAAGTACTAACTGAAGATGACTACCTTCTGGATTGTTACGCCATGCGGTGTGGTAGAAGTGAACCGACATTTAAGGGCGTTTGCTGCTCACGGGTTACTCATCGCCCTGATGATGAAGGCAGCGAGCACCTCTAAAACGTCGGTAAACGTCAACCGCATTACACTGCGTAACAGCCCAAATGAGCCAACTTCATACTCGCCGCCGCGAGAACTGAAATACAATGTAAGAACAAACCGCCAAAACATCTGTTTCCCCATAGTATACAAGAATTCTTCATACAAATAGTTAATGCACACACCAGCAGTCCCTGTTAATTAAGATGTAATGGGTAAGTGGCCAGTTTTATAGAGCCCTGATTAACTGGAACGTCGAATATGCAAGCAACACTGTATGAATATTATGAAACGACTGACCTCTCTGTGCCTCCTGCCATGGCACTCAGGACACTCATTCGACGTGTATGACAACAGAATTTCGATTAAATGGTTTCTATAAATGCCACGACCAGAACACGAAACAGGCGGAACGACAGTAATTTAGAATTACAAATTCGACAGACTAAAAGACTAGAGTCTCATTTAGAAACAAATTCGGGAAGAAATACCGCTGCTGATAAGAATTTTACAAACACAAAAGGTGACAAGAAACTGATATACAAGAACTTTTGTAAATAAATACTGCAAACTGAGTATAGGAAATGAAGTACTGCGATTCACTGGCAGACACAGGGTCCACAAGAGCTGTTTTCAAATCTTACAGTGACATCCCAACTCCAGAAAAAATAAGGCCTCTCAACGTAAAAAAGCCGCTCCCAGATAACAGGATGAAATTCCAACAGGAAGTTACTCGCGATAATAAACAGCAACCTTATTAAAATAAGCAAATAAAACAGGACACCCTTTTAAAAAATTTAGCCACAGCCACGAAAAATCTTAAATTAAGTATTTATGGCATTAACAATGTTATGGTATACAGATTTTTGAGAGTGAAAGAATGCCATGCAATGAGTTATTGAACAAGCAGAAAATACTAAAGACTGAACAGAACTCAAATTCAGACACAAATACTGGATAAATACAACTTTTATTAATAGCAACCGCATGGAAATTACTATTAACATGAAACAATTTGGCCATATTTGCGTAAGTATAATGGAATTTTCGGACAATCTGATCTAAGATTTAGACGTTAATTCCTCATCCCGAACGCTTCAATTTCAATCCTCACTTTGAACCTATTACAATCGTAACTTTAGAAATAATACACGATTCCTGAAGCATCTAATCTTGCTTCTAAACCTACTAAATTTGTATTCTTGGAGCATTAAAGCATCAGGGCAACCCCAAAGGTATTGTCCTTAAGATAAAGGGCTAGGGTGGCCTGACAAGTAGTTCCAGGTTAAAGATAAAACATGAATCAGACAATGGCATGTAGCCGTTCTGAATGTTGATTATACGGCAGATTTTTAAATAAATGATAAACAGCTCATGAAGGCACAAATTATATGTACATGACCTATATAACTTCGTATTTTACTTGTTTATTTTATTACAGGGGCAAATATTACATTTTGGGAGGGGGCTCTCACCCCCTTATCCTCACGCTAAGCCTCACATTTTTAATATAACTGTCTTTAAAATATGTGCCAGGGAGGCGTTTCGGTATTCAGAAACACACGAGCACCGCAATGGCTAGACTAGTATTGTCGAATCCTATCAAATTTGCAACCTTCAGAAAACAATGCATTGTACTCCTGAAACATTCAGTCTCTATTCTAACCCAACTGCATTTGTATAAGTTTAGAAAGCAGTGGCCAAGTTTTACCAGGCATCAAAACTTGACTCAGTCACAGTAAACAGCGATTAGCATTATTGGAGTACCCAATGTTATTTTTAAATGGGGAAGTCTTTCTTTTCAGGCTTATAAAAGCTGATTCTCCGCGTGAGATTGTTTCTTAGTTTATTTAACAAAGCTTTCTTAACTTCTTCGGCTTTGGAGCTTCGAATCGGATGATGTCTTTACATAACAAATTGTGATGGAAATGTAAGGAAGCGATTGTAACCAGTATTTTCCTGGAGAGATTGAAGTGAATCTCGAATTCTCAGTCCGGATACAATCTCCGGACCGAAAATCCAATCCGAAACCCTGAATATGAAACAGTGTACAGACAGATAAAATTTATTTTTATATAAATAGCGGGGTCGGCAGTGCCGCTTGGTCGCTGGGACCGTGAGTTCGAATCCATTCAAGCCATGGATGTTTGTCCGCGATCTTCTGTGTTGTGCTGTCCTGTGTACAGGTAGAGGCCTTGTGACTGGCCGATCCCTCTTCCAAGGAGTCCTACCGAATGTCTACAGTTGGGACCCGCAGTGCTCAGGCATTTGAAGAACGGGTCGTTCAAAGTATTCCCCAGAATATAAATAGCGGAAAAGCATTTACCCACAAGAATTATGAAGACAAGTTTCTTACATACACATACCAACCATGTTTATGAAAGAATAAGACGAAATTAGGAAAAATAAAACCCCATTCTTTTACTTTCGTAAGACACCTTACAAACTAATAAAAGGGTGGGATGTAAACATAAAACTTTCTTGAATAATCAGCAGAGGTAATTTTTCAGTGAAATTTGTGTTGTCAGCACGAGTTTGCCATCCCAATGCAAATCATCCCGAACCTAAAGCAGGCTTGTTCCCAGTTATCCCCTTCGACATGAGAAGTCAACGCCCTATGGCAAAGTTTCATACAAAGGTTCATCCCTCTCAGCACATAAATCAATAAAATCGGTGCAGCTTACGTGGTTACCAATAAAACTCTAACGAAGCCTTTTTTTCTCCCCTCTTGTGAATTTCACAAATGAATACAAGTTACAGAGGAATTACGTGTCAGCCATTTCTGAGTCAGTGGTCAGTAGATAATCACATTTCACTCGGAACGGTGTACGCAACACAGTGAGTGAGAGAGAGATCTTTCTGTCGTACCGGTCAAAAGACTGTCCAGCAAGAGAAAGCTCCATCGGTCAACGTAAAGCACTTTCCACATCGGCTGAGCCCTTTTGTGGGGCCGCGAGCCAGGCAAAGGACAACAGAACGCCCCGAATCACACAAGGAGACCCAGAAAACAATATCTTCCGCTATAATAGTCAGATCATACAAAGGGAATTACAAGCAGGAAAAAAATCACCTATGAAATGGGCAGTACATCGGTGAACATCAGGCTTCAGAACTCTTTATATAATAAATAACTTACAAGTTACAATGGCTGTGAACTGAAACCACAAGAATAATAATTTTGCACACAAGAAACATAGAGAAGTATCTTGAAATCGAAGAATTACGAAATAAGTAAATATTTGTAGGACTACGCCCTTCTGTACACAATTTACAATTTCGACCCTACAAAGAGCTGAAACTGCATACTCTAATAACAAACTTAATCAGCGCTATTCCCCTTACTCATATCATCAACCTAATTAATCCGGACTTAAATAAATTCTAAATCCGAAACGGAGAAACTCCAGTTCTCTAGAGGTGCATAAATTAATAAATATTCTATTGTGAAGTTGTCTGGTACCACACAAATGTCAAACTTCTGCCTTGCATGCACGAAACAGGCGTTTAGTTTAAATGATGATGAAAATAATAATAATGTGAAATTTTCACAGAATTTCATAGTCAAAAAGAATGTGTATGATCTGAAGCTTTCACGTCGACTAAATATAATGCATTCTTCTCTGGCTACCAACCGTGTCAGGTGGTTGAGTGGAGAAGAATTCATTATCAGAAAGAATGTAACCTTTAATGTATTACAAACGTCTTGGACCTCATCCTAAACTAACCAACTCCACGGAGCAGAGACCTTCTTGAGTTAAGAAATTCCCCTTCTTCTATGGAAACCCCAACGTTCATTACCGTGTTCGTAGAAGTCTGCCACTGGCCTGACTCACAGAAATCGACTCCACGCCCTCACACTCTGTTTATTTACGACCAGTCTTAATACTCTCCTCCAATTTTAACCTTGGTCACCGAACTGGTGGTATCTTTCTTTCAGATTTTCCAAATAAAATTTTGTATACATTTGTCATGTCGCCGCCGATGTGTCCTCTGTAAATTCCCCCCCCCCCCCCCCCAAATCTCAGATCATGAACAGAGAGATATATCAATTCCAAATATCACAAACAACCATATAAAATAAAATAAATTGAACTCGTCCATTTATTGAAAAGACTACAGTTTAGTCTATAACATCTATGTACTAGATGACATTAAATCGTTCAGCAACCGAATTAGATCTACATTTTTTTTTCAGAAATAGGTCGTACTTGAGAACAAAATCTAAGACTCTTCATGGTGATAACTTGGTGGGAAGAGTGGAAAGCGTAGATAATGTTCGACTCGTGATCTCCTAATTTATCCATGAATACAGCTACACTTCGTAACTGAGGCTTTTCCCAAAACAAAATTCAACACCTACCATTTACTGTCAGTATGACACAAAGCACGTGCGGTGAAGTTATTTCAGGTAACAGGCCGAATCAAATAGAATGAAACCCAGATCTATGGCCACCCCTCAAGCTAGACGTAGTACAATAGGCCTACTCTACAGTACAATAAACCATTGGCTGTGCAGAAAAGTGCTGTACAAAACTGTAACCAGCTTCCCAACAGCAGACCGATTGCCCCACGATGTTACAACACACGTATTTTATGACATTTAACGGCGATGAAAATGCAGACTCTGATACTGAGGGGTTTGAAGTAGTGCAGTCTTGTAAATGGTTACTATTGTTTCAGATAAACAAGTTTACATAGAAGTACTTTTTAGTCCTATTAAACCGTCACTTTTAAACAACCTCTCTCCACCTTCTGTGTTTAATCCACCTGGGCTATTGTACCATTGCACTTGTTCACTGGGAACACCTTCGAACATGTTTCGACCGTCACTCTGTGATGTTCAAGTTCACTTCTACAGTTTTCTTAACGCAAGATGCGGCGCCCTCTCGTTATGAATGATATGCTGGATTTAAAATGAGTAAAAAACATATAAGAACTTGAGAATATATTCAAGTTGTCAATTCCTCTACTATGTGGTGCAACTGTATTTATCATTGCCTTGTTCTCGCTTGGTAGAGGAGCTGACAACAGAAATAAATATCTGGTCTGCGTATTTTATCAGCGTTTATTGTGAGTCTACATACTGTCTTTACTTGGTAAAATTTCAGGTTCTCAAGGCCTCGAGTATGAAGATGTCTTCTGGGCTGTTGCACCGTGTAATAAAATTATACGGACGTTTCAGAGGTGATTCCTGCCTCTTCCATCAGGGCACATAGGGGCATGCAGGTGTATAATAAGAAGGTCCAGCAAACTGCGTAAACAATGTAAATATGAACCTTAAGATGCCAGAATGATAATCGAAACATGTTAAAATGTCACCCCAGTAAATCATTGCAAGAACACAAGTGTTATCGTAACAGTCACTGGTAGAAGTTGTCTAAGTGCAGACTATTTAACAGAATTATAATTATTCGGGGAAATGCTAGAAAGAATCAACAAAACAACACGAAGCCACAACCCAGAAGACTACATTATACACAAAGAGTTTACACTGTTATGACTGAACTCACACCACCGACAAAACCCTCGCGTCTGACACAAGAGTATACTGTATTACATTCCTCATACTGTTATTTTAGTACTTGGCTACAATTGACCATGTTTGGCTGTTGTCAAGAACATAAATAAATGGATATTATTGTTATTTTCATATCTTAAGCAATAGGAGGCGCCACTTTATATGAGCTTTTTGTTATAAATGTTTTTAATGGATACAAATTATGCCCTTCCTCACTAAAAAAACTGCTGTCTTACGCGCTCCTTCTCGTAATTTTAGAGATTTTCCTTTGTTTTATGTTTGTTCTTCATGTAAAAGTTGTCCCAGCCGCAAATACTGCGAGTAAAGATATCGACATATTTAGAAATAATTTGGTTATGCCTAAGTATATTTCAAAACAACGCTTTTGTGTCAATAAAAATTGTAATTGTTTCCTTTGTAATCACAGTGAATCATTAATAGATATTTTTATGTACGTTCCAGTGCATTAGAAAAGTGGCCTAATGCGTGTAAGGAGTATATTTAATTTGTCTGATTATTTACAAATAATTTAATCTTTACTGTTGTACTCTGGTTTTTATTATACTGTGCTGTACTTGTAATTGACCAATAGGCTGTTGATGCAGAACATTAAAACAAAGAATTGAATAATTATCATTATCAACATCACTATTAAAATACCTTACCACTACTGTACACGTGTTGAAAGGATACAAAAATTATAATTTCACGACTTTTACACTAGTTTTGCCAATATATGTATATGAATGAATCCATCTATAAATTACATTACCTGCATGCATTCCAATGTACAATTTACGAAAATATTATAAATAGTGCACAAAGAACCTTATACGATAAACACGATTATAGTCCAAGATAATTACAGATATGGAAGGTAAAAGAATAACCTTGGACAAGAAAGATTCAGTATGATTCTCACGCCTCTAACTGAAGGTAGTGCACTGTAGTACAGGCATGTTAAAACATACGGCACAACTCCACAGTACGCAAAGTTTTATGATTTTATGCTCAACAGAATGATGAAAAGCAATATGGGCTTACGTTGGAAAATCCCACTGTTGAGGCATAATTTATATAAGGGACGTTTCGGGAGTTGGCTCTACTTCCGTCTTCAGGTGACCTGTCATTTAATGGAATGTTCCAATCATGATCACTAATCTTAACAAGATCTGAAAGGCGTCCTCTTTGGAGCGCATACATTCAAATGATGTTCTTCTGGTTGCATTATACAGGTCACTGTTGCATTAATGTGATACGAGGTCACTACTGCGCTACACTTTCAACAACGACATCAGTTCCCATTTTTGTAATCCGCTCGAACAATTGTACTCCGTTTCACAATATACGCAACAATGCTTTCCTGTAATGGGACATCGGGCCCCACTGTCGCGCAACAATTACGCCAGATCATGCGGGCGTTCTGTCCCTAGGGAAAATAGTGACAGATAGACAGGCAGGCATGGACTGGACCTTAACGTGTCACTCGCTCATACTAGATCGTAAATAGTATTTAAAAACTTTTATCCGCAATGTTTGGAACATGTTGATGTTTTCTTCTGGGTTGTAATACTGTGTGCACTTTGCGGAGAACCATACTAAACCCTCACGGCGTGAAAACCCAGAAGACGAAGAATGACATCTCCATAACCTCAACATCAGGGAGCATCGTTAAAATAATGTCACTCAATCAAATCATTCGAAAACTTACTGCTAATATTATGTCGAAATATACTTTATTGATGTTTAAACCCAAAACCTAAACTTCTAAGGTTACTGTTTTACAACTGCTCAAGATCACATCTGAGGCGATAGATTTACGGGAAATTAATTTCCTGAATGCGGTTAACCGGCCTTAATCTAAAACAGCACTTTTAGATAACCCTTTCAAAAAGTGCATAAAATTATCACATCATCGGCAGGCTGAATCTCCCATGTTTAATCTCTGAAACTACTTAACGGATACCGATAAAACTGTATACTATCTATATTAAATGCCGTTGGACAAATTTAATTAAAACATATTATACAGTATAAAACTCAGTCGTTTACTGCACTGTAACACAGGAAAGGTGAAATCATTGATGCAATACCAATATTAATTCATGGAAATAGTCAATGTCATAATAACAAAGCGAAATATCACACGATTAGAAAATACAACAACATTTGTGTCAAGATATGCTGGGTATTCCATGTTTTTATATTTTAATTGGAGCCGGGGTAGCTCAGTCACTATAGTGATTTGCTACGGACTGAACTACAGGGATTCGATTCCCGACAGGGGTAGAAAATTTTTCCTCTAGCCTCTGGGACCAGATAGGGTCTGGGGCCTACCAAACCTCCTGGCCAATGGGTAACAGGGGGTAACGATCGGCACTCACCCCCAACCTAGTGCCGAAGTTGAGAGCTAGTAGGAGCTATACCGCCTCTCCCCCCAAACGCCTACATGGCGTGTAGCGGGACAGCTTTACTTTATATTTTAATCAGAAGTAAAATTTCGTGAATTTAAATTTTTCATAGATCCAGCAGCAAACAGGAGTGTTACTGAGCATAGCAGATGTTATATTTTGTTCGCATGACTTTTAAGCAAGATGAAATAAAGCTTAATTTCTCTAAAATTGTTTAAAGTATTTTAAGCATTCTAAATTCTATTAAAACCTAACTGTTTCAAGTAGTCAGATAAAAATCAATGCGAAAATATTAATTCCTTACAACAATCTTTTGTCATTCAAGTTGTTTATGGTTGATTCTGCCTTTAACAGAGACAAAGAAAACTTTTTAAATTTGTTCAGAGACTTCATTAAAGTCTTCATTAACTCGTTCTTTATTTTTCCACCAAGCATTAATTGAACACCATAAAGTCAAAGAGGAAATATTTTCCCTCCAGACGTCTAAGGTTATAGAGGGGAAGAAAGGAAGTGTGTTTTAAAGAGGCAGGTGAATTTTAACTCGGTCCTCGCCATGGTAATGATACATTTGTACGCATTACAATCTACAATCACAAAGAAATTACAACTCTCACGAGGTCCCTTTATTTATACATGGGCGCATGTGGATAAGTACTAGCCTAAGTCGGAATTACTCTCACAATATTTCCTTCTCATTGGTAATTGTCCCTAGTTATTTCATCTGACCTCCGAACACCACAACTTTAGTACATTGAACGCTAAACATAGGGCCAGGTGGATGGAGGAGACGGTGTACCGTCATATTATGAGAAATAAAGCATCTAATCTAAGGAATCAACTACTACAGAATCTGCAACTTAACAGAGCCATTCGGAATATGAAATCAATTTCGGAAAAGAATGGAACAGAAACTTCATGACCTGATCGTCCATCTTCAAATTCTTAACCTTCCCCACTTTAGCTCTGAAGAAGGAGGCATAATATTCCTCCGAAACGTTGGTATACGATCAGAACACTGTACGACGAAACAACCCATAAGACTCGCGTCGCCACCACAAAAAACTCAATTTCTACATATTGTGGCGAGCACTCGGAATATTGGCTCGTGATTACCCCATTATAAGGGTGATTCAAAAGGTTAGGGCCAAACTGAAGGAGCGTATAAAGGGACTCAGGGAGAACAACTTTCGAATAGGAACCCATGTCCTCCGAAGTTATCCTGAATCAGTCGAGGCCGTTGAAGGTAGGGAAGTCTGATAACATAACGTTGAAATAATCGAACTTTGCTATTTTCCCACTAGCTTATTTTTTTTTATTAATGTACAAGGACAACATTAGCAATCTTACAAAACAAATTTACAACAGGTGTTCAAAGTGGCGTCCTCCACAATATGTAGACATTGCATCGGCGAAGCAGCAATACACCAGTCACTATCAACTCACAAACATAATGTAAACAGCCCAGAGGCCTCTGTAGAATCTGGCGTGATACGTGTGATTCAAAATTAAGCTAGTAGGAGAATAGAAAAATTCGATTATTTCAACGTTATGTTATCAGACTTCCCTACCTTCAACGCTCCTTCAGTGTGGCCCTAACCTTTTGAATCATCCTGTATTAAATACCTGCCGCTTGGCATGTAACAGTCAATGTGTCAAGTTGAAGCAACCCTTGTGCATATTGAAGAAGGGCTTCTGTGGCACGGAAGAGTGGGCAGTTACCGACCATGAGAAGGGAGTATTAACACTGGACAGACGGAAGACAGCAGTTTCCTCAGTGTGAAGTCAGGGAATCGATAATGAAGACTGCAACTTGTAAACCGACACGGCATTTATCACGGAGATTGTTAATTGGAATGGTGTGCGGAATAAAGCCACCCTTCATTGATAATCCATCACAAAATTCAGTGTTGGTCTATGGTGATCAAGAGGAGGTGATGTCTCACTGTCCACCATTTACACGTGTTATGAGCTTTCAAGGTGCATCTGCTCGAAATTAAGCTTAATGACCCTTACAGCGAACTTCGAATGAGAGGAACACTACCAATTAAGAAAAGCCAGGATAACACAGGCCACTAACTACGGCTGAATGACCGAGGTTTGACTCCCAGCAGGACAGGATCATTCCCTTCGTCACATCGTTCTGACTGGCTCCAGGGCTAATCCAGGCTCTTATCCGGTGGGAACGGGAGTTGCCTCCTTGGGATAAAGCGGCAGTGGCATCCCACTCAAGTTCATATAATTCAAAATGTGTGAAGCCATTCCTCCATTCCACCATACGAAGACATGGCGTAATGCTTAGTTAATCATCAGGGACACCTTTATGATCCAAGCACAACAAATAAAAGGGCTGACTGATAAACCATCAGTTCTGCACGCAAAAGTTTGCATTGACCACAGCACAGATGATGCAGTCAAATGTATGTTTGACAGTGTCTGAGACAGGCAGTGGTCGAAGCCGAGACCTCTGTTACAGAAAATTCCGTAAACAATACAGAAGACTTAAACACGCAATTTTAAAAGCACATGAGTATACTTGAATAAGTTGCCGACGTTTCAGAGGTCCACACTGCCTCTATCATGCCCCGACATGTCTCACTTCAACGCTGACGACAGAGGCAGTAGATACTTCTGAATCGTCGGCAAAACAGGCAACTTTCA
Source organism: Zootermopsis nevadensis (assembly GCF_977971745.1). Taxonomy (NCBI): domain Eukaryota; kingdom Metazoa; phylum Arthropoda; class Insecta; order Blattodea; family Termopsidae; genus Zootermopsis; species Zootermopsis nevadensis. The sequence continues at coordinate 1,056,087 of NW_028259151.1, read as the reverse complement.
CACGGTGTCAGCACCCAAAGACAATATCAACGTAAGTAATGAATCAACATTACATTAGTTAATACGGCAGACTATAACGTGCATTTCCCAAATACAAGCTTTAAACAGCAAATTATACCAATTTGGAATCCTTTATTTTTTGTCTTTCTTCACTCCACTGATATGAAGAACACAGACTGTTTCTTGTAGCTTTAAAGTTAATGATTTTAAAAGCAGACCTACTACAGCAGAAATGCTCTACAAAGGCCCACTTCTGCACAACTTCTTAGACTAATGCCGTAGAGCTAATGAATTCAGTGAATCAAATTTGATTTGGTGCAGTCGACATCGCCCGTATTTATAATGATGTTTGAGTTAATTTTGTAAAGACTTACATCTCTTTGCTTCTTGTATAATCTAATTGGGGAAAATATGAAAAGGATATGAAGTTTAGTTTTAATTGAGTATTGAGAAGACACGATCTGAATTATCTTTCGCAGTGAGATTTTTTAACAAAAAGAAAGTGAAGAAAAAAACTTGATATTTTAATAAGAATAGATTTGTGAACTCCTTGTAACGAGACGACTACCACAGCATGAACTTAAATCTTATACCAGGGGTGAACAATTCACAGCACAGCTACAAAAAATGTCATTTTGTGAAGTACTCGTTGGTATTGAGACAAGAAAGAAAGTTCTGTTTGAGGAGACAATCATTTTCTAGACTTCAAGCACCAGCAGTTGGATAGTTTACGATTTAATGGCGCTGTATCAACTTCAGTGGTTATTTATAGGAAACAAAATAAATATTATGTACGGTGAACCGGGGAGCGAGACCGTGGCATTTGACAAGGACTTAAGGAGACCCCTGAGAATGCAGGCGTTGCCCCCCCCCCCCACCTTTGACCTGGTTCCATCGATACAAACGGAACTCCTTAAGACTTCTTTTTATTAGTTTTGTACTCGAACAGTGGATGCAAATTAGCACAATCAGCATATTTGTTCATGTCATTGTGTTAAATAATTATTTGCTTTACATAAAGAAATTATCTTCACAAACAATAAAATGTATCCGGAAAATGATCGTTACATACATAGGCTGCTTTGCATTATGTAGTTTTTATTATTCATAAGCGTTTCTTCGAACCGGCTGCTAGTGCCAATTCTTAAGCTGTTGTGCTTCTCAAGACACACGACGGTACGTAGTTATACGTAAATAAGTAGAAGGTTTAGATGCCCCCCACTGCCTTGGTTATTCGCATGAGTTGAAGCCTACACACTATACGAATCTATCGGCTAGGAAAAATTAGATTCATACGAGGTTCAATCAAGTTTAGATAATTGAGATCTGGAGACTCCAAATCAAGAACACAATTAATAAAAGCGTCTAAATGAGTTAACTCTAATCTGCCTAAACCAAGCTATTCTTCCAGTCACAAGAACAGACCACAAGTTAAATTCCGCAACAAGCCACGTGTGCGGAAGATGGAAATGATCCCAATGTCAGCTTGAAGGCAGAGAAGTTCTTGAATAGAATTCAGAGGCAGACTCTGACGAAGTTCGACAAGGGTTTATTTGACAACTCTAACTTTATATTGTAATAGTACTTTTAGAAAGATCTTATCTGTTACATCAATCATTTATGAATTGAAAAGCGTTTGGTTTAAACACAGTACTTAACGTATGACATATATAGAAACTTCAGCAGACAAGAAAACAAACAAATATAAAAATTAATGCTTCACTGCATTTGTTTCTGTGTGCCCTGTACTGAAACATATTATATTTTATATTTATTCTATTTCCATCTGTCAGATTCACAAGACACCCATCACATTTATGTCTGTAGGTAAATTATATGCTTTGTGCATACACTGCAAAATTCAGTCACGCTATATGCCTTTCTCATTTCCTACAAACCATGTTTCTTGGAAGGCAAAATTTTTAACTGCAAATTTTTGAAACTTTAAGAATTATTATAAAACTACGTGTCGAAAAGGACTACCTAGAACCACTGCACAGTGAATCAGCATTTTAGACTCTATTTCGCAAAACATTTCTGTCAATCAACGCTCCATGTAATGTTAGTAACATAGAAGTTACGTATGCATGAAATAAAAATACGAATACGCATAGACATGCACTCGAAAACAGAAATTCTGGAAGCTATTAAAATATATAACATGTAAGTACATGCAGTAATGGGTTCAAAATAAACGGCGCAAGTCGGCCCTATGCTCGACTAAAAATACGATATGAAAGTATATGAATACTTGTTCATTGAAGAATTCGATTTAAGAAGCTGATGGCATTCATTTTGGACAAGATTGTAGATGAATGAGATCAAGTTTCTCGGCTTTCAACAAAAGAGGGAAAATTATTAAATTTGGTTTTCTTTCTAAATTAGTTCAGTAACTAGAAGAAAGGCATTAGAGTCGTGCTCCTGAGGAACGAGATAAAGATGGAAAAGAGAATCTCGGGGAGAGCGAGAGGTGGGGGGGGGGGGGGGGTGAGACTCTTGGAGTAGATTACAGTTGACACAAAGCTGGAAAAGGAATTGTAAATTAAAATCGATTTTCCGTTACAAAAAGATGTAAGGAGAGAGAAAGAGATGTCCCACTACTTCTGTCTCCTTTATGAGCCTCTTTTATTCCTTCTTATTTCCAGCCTGCTCCCATTCTCATATAGTCCTGGGGTAAAGGAAGTGGTAAGCAGGAAGAAATATATACCTTTCCTAAACAACGTTTCTTTAGGTGTACCCAAAAGTATTTTAAAGCTGTTCTCTTTGATACTACTGGCAACACGTTTCAAGATAAAACCGAGCATGAGATCAATACCAGACTAGAAGGAAGGATGTATAATACAGAAACTACAAATCTCAATCTTAAAATGCGGGCAGATACAAATCCAATTTCAATAAAATGTTTCAAATAATAATCAAATCCAGTGTTAAAAGTATGTAAAAACATAAACTGTATGATAAACAGGCATGCATATACGTATAATTTAATGTAAAAGAGTTTAATATACAGAGTTAGGCCAAGACGAAATAACATTAATTCGAAAATACATTTTCTCCCGCGTCCCACATAGGAACTGTCTGTCGTCTGTATTACCGTAATATTCTAAGCAGCAGCCATATCTTCGATTTTTTTATGCGACCTGACTCAGTTCTCGTATTATACAATATCTTCGGTCCCAAATGTCACAGTTTAAATAAAATAAGTTTAAAATGCATGTCAAATACCTACTTGTGGATCGCAGTTTTATATTTTAATTGAATAAAGTAGCAAATATTTTGCATTAAAATTGACATTAGTGCCAGCTTGTGGGAAAATAGAAAAAACGAAAATTGTATTAGGTTCATCTCGCACTGGATAGGGAATAGTGGCGGGCTCTTGTGAACACGGTAATGAACCTTCGGGTTCTATAAAATGTTGAGAATTTATTTAGTGGCTGAGAGACTGTTGGATTATCAGGAAGGACTCGGTTCCATGGAGTGAGTAAGGCGTTTAAGATTCTCACCAACCATGATGGCCACCTGAACAGTCAATTATTTTTAAGCGGCGCTAAGACGATACAGTGTTTGATATGCCTGCTCTACACAGACAGACCTAACTTTTAAATTATTTTAAGGAGACTATTTCACAAAATATCACATATATATTTAATCATGGCATGTCTAAAATTAAACACGTGCGTAACAAAGGAAGTCTTAGAATGTCGGAAACAATTCTTCAATCCGATGTATAAGTAAAGTCATCCAGTTACATGCCAATGTAGGCACTTCGGGGACAGGAGGTGTAGCTCCTACTCATTCTCAACCTCAACCTCAGAAGGGGATTTGTGGTCAGCAGCAAGCCCCGGCTACGCTTTAACCTTTGAAAGAACCACGGTACCCACTAGACAGGGGACAGGTGGGCGTCAGAGCAAGTCTGGACGCAAAGGCTAGAAGAAAATCCTCTGCCTCTGCCGGGAATCAAACATCGATCGCCCAAACCGCTATCCGGCTCACTCAATCCGAGTATATTTATCAATAAAGATCTTATTTAGATATAAAGTAACAATGGTGATCCTGTAGGCTACAAAAATGTAAAAAACTGTATCAGAGTATTATAAGTTGACTGATGAAGTAAAGATAAAGATAAGAAATGCATACAAAACTGTAGACCACTATCTGTAGCGAAATACTATTCCAGAGAGAGGGAGGTAGATGGGGAGATGATATTAAAAAGAATTGCAATAAAATCAATTGTTTCAGAATAGGGCCCAGAGGCGAGTTATTGTGAACACAACATTCATTTTGGGGTTTTACAAAAGAGAGGACATTTCCCCATCAGATGAGCGACTATAAGTATCTGAAGGAAAGATGTTCCATCTGTTAGTTTCAAAATATACATGTGCCACAGAGAGCATGGCGGAAACAATTTACACACAAAGTTAATTTCTTGAACAGGAAATCGGGAATGTTTAATTGTATTCGAAGAGAATATGGTTAAAATTCCAGCAAACGACGTCAGTTACTCGGTTTTTCTAACAGTTTGACTCCAGACGAATGTCAGGATAATGTAATAGTCCACGACCACTTCCACACGTCCTACAAGCCGACCTATTTGTATTATGCTTCTTAATCTTTCTCACTGACTCTTACGGCTTCTCTACAGCGTGAAAGAAGGATAAGACGCAAAACATTCGCCATTTCGAGGACCGTGTGTCCTAGACGGTAGAAGTGATAAAATCGATGCCGAAGATTACCGACCACGCCACCCATCCTACAGTAACTCGCAGTTACAGAAACAAATATTCTGTTAAAAAAAACATTATTATTACCATTCAAATTGCATAGATAATTACTACTGTTGTGGTTTTAATACATGGCTGTAACAGATCTTCTTTGACTGTTGTCACGCACATGAATAAATAGACTGAATTGAATTATTTGTCGTCTATCAACGTTTGTAGTAGCTCATACCACATACATGGAATGACAGAACGATTAATGAAAGCTGGATTGGAAAGAATGTGGGAAGAAGTGGTCATGGTATATTAAAGATACCGCCACCACCACTATTGACTGATTGGACTGAGAACAACAACAAAACATCTCGAGCGGGATAGCAGGTGTTTGGGCCGAAATTTGAAACCGGACTCTTCCAAATACGAAGCAGAACTGCTAACCACTCAGCCTAATAACAGATTACCACAAAACAGTTTAACTACATATCACCATTAACATCGTTTCTTAAAACAAACGTCACTAACGCCAATTTCGTAAGCAATACCATTTCGGCAATTTAACTTCCAAAGGACCAATAATCGAAACATTGAAACGTTTGCACCCGTTGAATACATGCGAACTTTGAAAAAAAACAATTGGTTATTCCTAGTAAAGTACGCGCGCGACGAGAAGTCCGGTGAGAGTTGGGTGGGGTGGGGTGGGCATGACCGGCTACGCGGTGCTCTTCCACAAACCATGCGTCCACCGCCGCAGTACTATTCGTGTATACCATGCATATGTCACAGACAAACTATGAAATCCGGCAATGTATAGAATGCCCAAAGTCAGTAGGCAAAGTATGAAATTCAGCCATTCTGTGGAATGCCCAGGCAATTTATAAAATGCCTAGAACGTTTAGGCAATGTATGAAAATAACAGTTTATTTTATACATTGCCTAGGTATTCTATAGAATACCTAGGAATTTTATAAAATGCCTCAGTTTATTTAGGCAAAGTATATATTACACAAGTTTCTATAATACGATTTATACAATTTTCCTTTATCTTTTATATTTTCAAAAACCTAATATAAAACTTTTTCAATTCTCAAAATTTTGTTAGGTTAGGTTAGTATATAATTTTTTTTTTTAATTCTCAAAACTTTTGTTATATTCAGATTCAGTAGCTTGGTGTTTTCGCGACTATATGGAAAAGTTTTAATTTACACAACCAAACAATATTAACATTACGATTTATTTCATACCTTGCCTACTGACTTTAGGCATTCTACACATTGCCGGTAACACATACACTGCTGGAGTATAATGTGTTTGGAATAGGAATAGGCGGGAGTGCGTAGTAACTTCACCTCCCATACTCAGTGCGTCGCTTCTTGTTCCCAGTGGACTTCTCCTGACGCGCGGTCAGAATACAGAGACTATATAAATGACTACAAATGTGATGACGTTCGATAATACGACAAGAAGGTGTTCGTAAAAGCAACATTATTCACAGAAGAAAGCAAAATTACAGAGAACTCAAAACAAACGACAATGAGATTTAATGTTCCTACATACTTGAAATTTTAATTATTAATACATTATTTCAAGCTGCATTAAAAGCTTAGTTTGAATAACTGATTTGAAAGTAAGAAACAAACTTTTAAGAATACTATTGTAACAAACTTTCATGAAATACAGGGGAAACTAACTTTTCAAACTCAAAGAGAAACTGGAAACACAGGTGGGTAAAGAAAACAATTCGAAAAGATTAAGGCCTGCGCACTATTTGTCTGGACGCATTTGGTACTTCTAACTATCTATACCGCAATAAGTAGCAGTTAAGCTGAAAGGGACATTTAAATAGAACGTTTAACGTAATAAATCAGCCAACCAAGGAACAGGTTGAAATTTGCTGTTTTCGCGAAAGTGAAATTTTCGATTGTCTTAAGCCTGAAGATGGGGACAGCACGCTCACCGGAAAAGTTGGTATTCAATTATAGGACTCAACGGTGTTATAACAGAGAATACTACATTCTTAATTAATAGTTAAATGGATATATAAAACAAGCTACTGCGTTTAGAACAAAGAATAATATCATTAACATTATTGGACCAAATGATAAACAGAATGGTCTTGCATGAAATTCCAGCCCGATTATACTTGTCTCAGAAAATTAATTACATTTAGAAGCAAGGCACACTAACTTTTCTGTTGCTGTGAGGGGAGAAAATAAAGATGGCAGGAAGAGGATGTGATTGTAAAGCTGAAGAACAATGCGTAGGGGAAGACAAAATAACAGTGGAGAGAGGGTGAGAAATGAGTATGGGGGTGGAAATGAGGACCAGAATAGAGCCAGATGAGGAAGAAAAGAAAATAGAAATACAACTATATGACTCCACGTTAAAGAAAGAAAACAAGGCAAATAAAATACCTGTTCCCATTTCCCCATGAAGAGATCTGAGGGCTGCGTAACCTCCCATATTTTCAACAAAATACACAGGGTAGGGCATCGACAGTTCCTAAAGTAGTGCGACCATTTCGAACAGCGAGTAAAATCCTGTGCAAATTTAAATGAAGGCTGTGCGTATCCTATAAACTTATAATACAGCCTACATGTAATTACTAATCTTTCTACATGTGTCATGCTCACACATCTGAGACAAAATAAATACAGACAAGAAGATTTCTGTCTTCTGGGTTGTTGCGCCATGTAGTATGGTAGATGTTTATCAACGTTTCAGACGTCATACTGCCTCCGTCATCAGGGCAATCTACCATACTACACGGCGCAACAACCCAGAAGACAGAAATCTTTATATTCACCGCTCTGAAAACCTCAAATTATACAAATACAGACAAGCTCAATTCATAACAGAACTTAATACGCAATTATACTTAAGAGTACAAATTATGTTTCCGTTATGTAATTATCAACCGGCCGCCTAATTGTCTCTGAAAAGTAATTGAAAGCGCAGTATATAGGTCAATACAGATTAAACATGTTCTAAACATAACAGCACTAATTTTGAACTTCGAACCGATTTTATTTGTGCTCGATTTTACACTATAATATACTTGAAACGGGTAATAATAAGGGAGCATTACATCAGTTCTTTTAACGCTACAGTGAGTGTAGTGGACCTGCGGAGGCGACTGACGCGGACGATATAGTCCGCTCCAGTGCTCGGTCTCGCGATAAAAAGACAGCCACGTGTATCTCTTTCATTTACGTTTCGTTATGTTGGCGGAACCAACTGCACATATTTCTTCTGTCCAACTTCTACATTCCAACAGAAATGTAGCTATTATTCAATACTATTAGGTTAGGATTTTTCCTCTAGCCTCTGCGTCCAGACCGGCTCTGGGGCCCACCCAGCCTCCACTACAATGGGTACCGGGGTCCTTTCCTGGGGGTAAAGCCGGCCGGGGCGTGACGCTGACCACTCACCCCCATCTAGTGCCGAGGTCAAGGAAGAGAGGAGCTATACCTCCACTCACCCCAAACGCCTACATGGCGTGTAGCGGGACAAACTTTACTTTACTTTACTTTTATTAGGGTTTCTATCCATTTAGGTGAAAAGCATTCCCGTGCATTTATTATTAAGTTGATTCAAAGGAACGTTTTATCGATTAAATCTGAAATAACTAATAAATTTCCACAATAAGCCACTCTGTTCTAAGATATCTTCATGAAACAACGCCCGAATTTGCTAGAAGCAGACAAAACTGAAACCATTATAATACTACGTTGCTATGTTTCGACAGAGCTACCTTACGCATAGATACAAAAATAACTTACACAAGATCCACATAAAATCTAAATATCTTCGAGCACTCGGTGTGAAGATAAACTGTATAGAGTACCGTAGACTTAATTACAAACTGTATCATAACTGACTACAAACTATCTTCCTCGTATTGGCGGTTAATAACAGAGATTTCGTACCTGCAATTTGCCACAAACTAAAATTTACATATGATTAGAAGACAATATTTTTCCGAAGAGAGTCAGGAACAGTAAAACAAAAACAGCATTAAGATGCTGTATAACCATACCTATTTATCGACGTCTTTCAAGTATATTTAACACACAATAGTAGTACATCGTAAAGTGGAAGAATGATTTGTTAAAGTGAAGTGAGAAGGACGTGGAAGGAAGTGGTCGTGACTTATTTAGTAACAGTCCGGCACGTGTCTGTAAAACCTAAGAATAGCCGCGAAATACCTCAATAAGGATAGACAAAGCAAGGAATTCACAAAACGTCGAAGCAACTAACACGCATAACGGACGAACATAAATTAATTCATTGTATAGAACTAACCATTTATATGATTAGGTTTATGTCACATGTCAATGACCACACATAAAGTAGGAAATAAAGGTGCATACAAGTGAAGGACATCCAAGTGACTAAAACTGTAATAGCATAACTTGTGTTTTCTGAAATCCTAAACGACATACCGAATGTAATCAATGTACAAGTAACACGAACTATATTATATGTGTGGGTTCAAATTACTATAAATGCTGACACACACAGCCCCTTGCACGTGCTCGTGTTAATATTACAGCTGAAAGATATACGACTGGGAATTTCAAATGGGCTGAACCAAACATTACACTTTCCTACACCATTCATTATTTCATTTGTAACCAATCACTTTCTACTTCGCCATAATACAGACTACGGGTAATGCTCCATTGTATTCACCTCGTAGTAGAACACTGCAAATAAAATGTAATTTGACTACTGCTCTGTAGTTACATTTCCTCTGAAAATTAATAAAAATAGTAAATGCATAAGTATTTGATACAGACCTAATCGAGAGCGTACTATAAATAATAAATGGAAGCGGGATATAAATTTTACTTTATGCAATCAGTACAATTGCCAACATTACAAATAATTCAGTTTCAAAGCAAACTCATTCCAAGTTATGCAAATAAACCACTCACAAGATCTCGTAAGAAGAGAATAAACAATTCTAGAGTTGAAAGTAAAGTACCTGCAACCCCGAAGTTTGCAAAAGTAATACAGAAGTAAAAACAGTAATGACAATTATTTAAGAAAATGAATTCATTACCAATGCTGTTACAGGTAACACCTGAAGAGAACTTCACAATTATGTTTATTTCACAGCAAGTAAATGATTACATAATTTCTTTCTTTCTCTCATCTTCTTTTACCCGTAGGTGTCGAGGTTTTTCATTTATTCATTTTGATCTATTTGGGCAATGGTAGGACTCCTTGGATGAGTGATCAGCCCGACGCAAGGCCTCTACCTATACAAACACAGAAAGACGCGGACAAACATCCATGCCTTGAGTGGGACTCGAACCCACGGTCTCAGCGGCCATGCGCACGAGGTCCATGCCTCAGACAGCGTGACCACTGCGGCCGGCTATTACACAATTTAAAAAATATAAATATTTCTCAAGTAATAAAATAAGAACACATTTAATTATACTGTACTTCTGACACAACATTTCTATTACAGCGGAGGCATATTCGTAATTACCCCCCCCCCCCCCCGTCTGACAATTTAAGGATTTTAAAAAAAAATTATGCGCACATAAATATTTAAAACTGTAGAATTCAAACTGAAAGAGACACCAAACAGAGATCACATTTTTTAAGTGGACCAGAAGTATGTTTTCATTTACATTATCAGTTTAATCACTAACAGGAATCAAAGTACTGGTTATTTATGCCAATATTAATTAAGATCTTATTTCAATGCAATGTAATAAAATTGTTAAACTCACAAAACTGTACATTGGACAGGAAAATCTCTTACGATGACATTTTTTGGAGGTATATCTCTGGTAGATACAAAATAAAAGGAATTATAACATTTAGAAAACATCAATTTACATAGAAATCATTCACCTGAAACTATTAGCTTTTTGCATGACGCACCACCACACCAAGTAATGGCTCTTAGGCCTAAAAAAATAGTAAGAACATCGAATACCGAAACAGATTGAAATGTAAGTTGGATACAACATCAACGAATGAAAGTTAATTATACTAAAAAAAAATATTTAAAGTAATATAAAAATAATTCGATTTTATGAGGAATACATTTATTTCATTGAAAGGCATACGTTTACAAAGTTTGCGAATATTAAATTTTCTGGTATATTAAAAATATATTTTAGAGAGATTATCAAGAGCGGCATAAACAGGTGGTTCTAAATGTCAGATGCTATAATAACACCGGCATCCCTCTATGAAAAGAGGATTAAATAGCATATGGGCAGCTTACTCTATGTGTTATGAAGTATCTAGCACGAATGTGGAGTGTTTTGATGGTGGAGTGGTGTCCATGGGTTAACAGTGATTGACAACTTAAACGGTTCTAATATGCGTCGACATACAACGCCATTGTTTACAGCTGGCGTGTATCCACGTTTACCGTATGAAGGACAGAACAGAATGCAGTCAGCGATGCCTAATCACAGGCTGCAATCTACTGGTAAGACAAACTCACCTTCATTCCCCGAATATGGTGGACATGAGCTACCATAATTCAGTAAAGTGTAGGGAATAAACGAGTGATATAAAATATTCGATTCAGAAGAAATTTACTACCTCCAGTCACTTACGAAACGCAAAGAATAATATGTAACGAGATTCTATCTAGAACAGGCCAGTTACGCGTATTTTCTGAACATAACCTCATCTGCTCAGACAATCGCCGCATCTGTCTGTATTCTTGAACACAGGATGCATAAAAACATGTCGGATATTTCCAACAAAAAACTGTTAGCGTTCCTGAAGTGGTGTTGTTATAGCCAGAAATGTCCGCAAGACATCGATGTGTGAACTGATTAAAGTACAGTTTTATAAAATGTCATCGGAGTAACTCCAGTACCACAGCCCATCTTTCCAATTAAACCGCATGAAATTTGCCAATTCGGTCAAAATTTAACGCAAGACATAAATAATGTACCTCCATGGCATTCTTATTTCTTATACCAACCTAATAACACTAAAAGCGAAATTCGAATCCCTGTTGTGATTATTAAGTGGTTAGTGCTGGAGTGTGCAGAATAAATGCCGAAATCGGATATCCTGATATTTTTCAGGCTTCGACAATTTTCTTCACTTCTTATTCGCTAACCACACATGCAGTTCTCATCCATTTGATAAACTCAACATTGCAGACTAAGTAGGTGAATCGACTTAAAATTAAAGCGGCGTAAATTTTGTTCCTTTGCTGATAACGACACGGCCATGAGCAAGTAAATAAAATATCAAGAGGCAAATGGAAAGCGGACAAACAGATATGAAAATGATGACAGAAAACTATGTATAAGAACAAGCACATTTCGTTCTATTTCCTATGGCTTTATAATACAGATATAATGTGTGACGACCAGTGACATTCAGCAATGGGATGGCATCTTTCCATACATCAATACAGCCACAGGCGAGACCAAGAGTGGCAAGTACGATTGATGCCACTTGGTACGGATGTGATTACAAGACAAATGGATAAAGCAATGAAAACAGCAGGCTGCAATGGCGCTTGCGTGCGTAGTAATAAGTCTCACATCCGACGGACATGAACGATTCGCCCTACCCTCATGGCAATCCCCTCATAAATAACACAAGACTGGAAGAAAATAAAGATAGTTCTTACACATAATACATAGGTAAGAATAATCAATTTAAGATAGGAAAACGGAGTAACAAATTAACTATACAGAAGCATGTGTAACAGTTGCGTAATAATTCCAGTTATATGAGGACTGCATGTCAATATTATTGAGCCCAAAGAAAGCCATGAGGTTTATTATATCCGTCGGTTCCAAAACATTAATCGTACAGACTAAAATCGAAACGGCACATAAAACACACGAGTGATTTACACAAGTTATGCTAGTCTTGCACGTGTACGGCTTTATGCGTTCTGTACAAAACTATTTGTTTACTTTCCAAAGAGTGGCAATACCAAGACAAAGTCTTTGGAATGTTCGTTTTGTGTCAACGTACATGTTTCGACCGTATATGGTCATCCTCAGGTCCATCCGTAGTACAGCAGTCAATGAACCTGCTTCATACGACAAAGATTTAATCTCCGTGAAAATACGTCCTTTGCAAATTAATGACGAAATTTACATATCGTACAGTATCATGCAACATCAATGCATATAGTTAGTGTCACACGATGAAATGCATACCGTTATTATAATTGCAATTAATGCTATAAATAAATCGTAATGGTTCGTACAGTCAAGTGACTAGCAACAGACTCGACTGTCAAGTTCAAATACAGTCGGAACGTTTGTCACTACATCCAACACGTCTCTGCTGCCCATCCAGCCTCCTATCCTTCTCAATATTAAGCATGAGACATCTCGACCAGAAGCACTGGCCCTTCCGTATTGGATCTATTTGGTGTTTAAGATCAACTAAAGAAACATATCTCATTTGTTCAACTTTTGTACATTATCAACAACATAAACAATTATGCAGAGAGTTCTTTAGGCAGCGCTGCGTCAGGTCGCCCCGACTTATTGTGAAGGCGTCCAAATGTTCCGAAGGTGCCTCCACTAGCAGAAATACACAATGGATACAGTTCCTCTTAGCTACTTAAACGACAATCGTTACTAAGTACATGTACCAATTGCTTTTACTACCTATAACTCTGCAATTTTCCCACAGTGTATATATGAGTTTCAACTGATCCTCGAAGAAAACAGATATATTATTTCAATAAACAGCATTACACAATTGATCTTTGTAATGGAGAAATTTGTCTTTTCCTTGTGGTAGGAACTGGATCGTTAAAGTGTGGAATACACTGATGTTGCAAGTATGCAATGTATTCTTGTTTTATTCATACCGTTCACATAAACTGATGAAAATGGCCGACTGCCTCATGCATAAAAAAATTATTTAAAGCTCCGTTCCATTGTGCGAATTCCAATAAGTCTATCGGGAATATTCTTCCCCTAGTGTGGTCCAACCACATAACAGATAAATAACGAAAAGACTGTTCGTCCTGATGATTTTCGATGAATAGTTTCGTCTATACAGCCCCGTAAATTATTATAAAGACAGGCACATGTAAAGTGAAGCATAGAGTAACGCTTTCTTGACACAAAACAGCAAACACAAAGTTAACGAGAAATGTGCAGCCTATGTTCTCTAGATATTCTAAGCTATAAAGAGAAGCCTGTATTTTACATAGCAACGTTTCAGAGAAGGCCTGGTTATATTGAAGATAGATGCATCTGGCACATAAATACTCCGTTTGGAAACTGATACACGCCCAAATGATGCGTTTACTTCTGTGTTTAATTTAAGAATGGCAGAATATTTTTCAACACCTGTCAAGGCAGACGAGTAATAACAAGAAGCACGCTGTTCAAATGTCCCTCAATAATTTTTTAATGAACATACCAAACGTCACGATTTTTCAGATATGTCACATCACTGGATGTCAAAACGAACTATTCTTAAATCCTATTTTCAGTATTAAGAACGATGTACTCGTGGGTAGTTCCGAGGTGGAAACAATACCAGTGAACGTAGATTGGTTAAAAAAGTATTATCACGTAACCTATTTAATAAATATACAAATTCTAAGACATTTGATACCTAAAACACATGGCATCATAGCTACCAACAGAATGCCTATTAACGAACTTCATAAAGCAAGGCCTTTCATAAGAAGCTGGAAGTCGCTCTGCTGGTCAAAATAACCCGACGTTTATGAAACCCGAATATTCATTACTCGGTTTAGAACAGCCCGTCAGTAGAATCAATTCTATAAGACTTCAATCCATATTCCATTGCTTTAATATTCACTTTCTCATTATTGTCTCCCCTCTTCCCAGTTCGCAAGCATAATGTCTTTCCTTCAGGTGTTCACACCACAATTTCGTTCCTATATATTTTGTGTTTTATGACGGCTGATGAATCATAGCGACACTTCTCCTACACAGAAACGGTGCTAAGCCTCTATCGTCCTTCACGATAAAGTATACGGAGAAAATGTAAACGTAGTGTTTTTGAAAATGCGGGCGAGTTATTTCGGCATTTTAAAACCACGATTCCCAAAACTTTCGGCTGACAAAAATAAAAAAGGGCACGTGCACAAGAGCTCGTGGCATTCGTTGACAGGAGACTTTTTCTTGAACTGGAAAACATGCCCTCGATTGATAAGATTTGGGGTTCTCACGGCGATGATTATCAAGTCAGCTGGCTTCTGGAATGTTGCAAGGTGCTGTAGCACGGTCTGGTAGTTACTATAAGACGTTTCAGAGTAACTTGCTATGTCCATCATCAGGAAGATGAGAAACACTGAGAAACGTCGGTAATTGCATTAAACTACATAGAGCAACATACCGAAAGACAATATTCATTTCATGCTTGTTTTTTTTTTCTGAGTTCACGCGTGAGTCTATCTAAATATGTAGATATTAAAATGTGAAACCTGGTGTTCTGCATGCAATTGAAATTTGGTCTCATATTCTAAGGAAGGAACGTAGATGGATAATGTCTTTGAACAAACTGCTGAGTACAATATATAGACCCAAGTGAGAGGGAGCAAAAGGAGAAAGAGAAAAACTGCATAATAAGCTTCGTAATTTACTCGTTTCACCAAACGTCAGGATCATCTTATCAAGAAACACAAGTGTGAGAAGAGCGGCGTATATATCAATGGTGAGAGTTACGAGACATTTAAAACGGAAAACCCAAAGAGAATAGGCGACTTGGGAGATCTAAGTGTAGATGCTAGGATGCTAGACAGATGGGTCTGAAGGAAATGGTGTGTGAAGGCGTGAAATGGATGAATCTGGCTAAGAACAAAGTCCAGCGGGGAGCTCTTGTGAACGCGGTAGTGTACCTTCGAGTTCCATAAACGGTGAGAAATGTCTTGATTAGCTGAGAGACCATCAGCTTCTCAAGAATGATTGTCACATGGAGTTTTCTCTGTATTAAAGAGAATTAAAATTAAGTGATAAATTATATTTTATAACTAGACCAGATAGACTAGACTGTAAAAAAATAAGCTGATACGACGGCAGGTGGGATCAACTTCATGTTACTGAACGGACACCAGGTCACTATCAAATAGTCCGCGCATCTTACCTACCTGATGTTTACTTCGTAATTGTGTTGTTTTAGCCAAACAGAGTGAATCTCTCTCCGAATAAACATAGGAGTGGCAAAACAACATTTCTCAATACGTTCTTAAGACAAGCAGCATGTATAGCATATCTCCAACAGACATGAGAATCAGCGGGTGATATTACCTTCTTTGAATTAGGAACATTACGTTTGTACCTGTTTCTTTAGAAAATTAGGTTTCTTCAGACTCGGAGCGTGAGACTGAAATATTAAAGGCCTATAAACAACTTACTATTTTCACACGGCAAAATTTAAAGTTACAGGCAAACTGTCCCTCTAAAACTTCGGTAACAACCAAGTAGACCACACGGTGTCATAACGCAGAAGACCACAATCTGAAAATATAGGAATGTCCATTCCACCACTATCACAGCCCCACAGTTCAATACTTAATATCCCGTCACTCACATAACCACAATTCAGGAGAATTAACCCCGCACTAAAGCACGATTTCATTTGTGATGCTTTCTAGAAATACAAACAATTTCGGAATGACTGGTATGTCTGAATACCTAAGGCGAAACATGGAGAATTTGAGGCACGCTATCTTTTACCTCCCCGTTTCTCGTACAATACGATCCGTAATCAATAACAAAGAGAACCGCTTCTGGTTATAGAGATTCTAATAACAGATAAAATGTCAGTACAATTTCAAATATTATATAATACTCCAAATACCACAATTACCTTTTTCAACAACACACCTCTTTTCCCCCATGTTCTATGCGGATATACAGAATATTTCAGAAACCGCAAAAGCTACAGACTGCTGCTGTAAATCTTTCGAACAAACACTGACTGGTTCATGAGAGCAATATCATGGCATATAGCATTTATATGGAACCTTGGTAAGTTCAGTGTGAAAATAGACTGGAGGGTATATTTAGAATCGATTAAGACAAACGGACAAAGTCGTACGCACCAGCTATTCATGTTAACATTTTCTGTTATTATGCCCTGAGTTTCATCGTCAAAATAATAAACCGGACACTTCATTCAGCGTCCCTTTAATCCGGCTGACGATCTTTACGATTTGTTTAATTGTCCTTCAAAATTCTATCCCTCGATTTACGACTAGGCTTCTTCTTCTTCTTAAAGTGCCTATCCGTTCCGGATGTTGGCGATCAGCATAGCAATTTGAGCTTTACTGGCTGCTACTTGAAACAGCCCTCCAGTGGACACCGAGAACCAAGTTTTTAGGTTCTGAAGCCAGGAGATTCTTGGCCTGCCAGGTCCCCTCTTTCGAAATACTTTCCCCTGGATTATCAGCTGAAGCAGCCCGTATCTATCACTGTTTCTCATGATATGACCGAAATATTCCAACTTTCACTTTTTATGGTGTTAACAACCTCAACGTCTTTGCGGAGTTTCTCGAGAACTTTTTTGTTGGTTACACGGACAATCCAGGAAATTCTGAGAATACGTCGGTACAACCACATTTCGAAGGCCTCCATATTTTTTGAAGAAGCTTCGGTCAACGTCCACGATTCAGCGCCGTATAAAAACACAGAGAGAATATAACATCTGAGTAGTCTTAACTTGGTGTTTAAGTCTCTACTCCTGAACATTTATCCCATTTTGATAAAAGTGGCTCTGGCTTTTTCGATACGGCACTTTATTTCCAAGGAGTGATCCTACTGGTCATTAACTGTGCTGCCCAAGTATGTATATTTCGATATTCTATTTTTTTTAAATAGTAACTACTAGCTGATCGTGTAATACAGCATTTCTTCTGATGTTAAGATCTAAGCCGTGGTTGGTACTGGTCTTCACAATATGATCCATCAATTCTTGGAGACCTTCCAGAGAGTCGGCGAACACAACAGTATCATCCGCGTACCGAATGTTATTTAATCGTTCTCCATTCACAAGCACTCCAGCGTTTACATTTTACAATGTTTCTTCGAATATGTGCTCCGAAAAGAGATTGAATAGAATTGGAGATAGATTGCATCCCTGCCGAACACCACGCCTTATTCTTATGTCTTCTGAACAGACACCTTCCACCTTGATGTTAGCGGTTTGGTTCCAATAGAGGTTCACAATGAGACGCAAATCTTTTCCATCAATACCAGTATTTTTCAGGACTTCCACCATCCTATCGTGCCGAACTCTATCGAAGGCTTTTTGGTAGTCAACGAAACAGTTGACATCCCTGCAGCGCTGAAATAATACTTGGATCGAAAATAGTGCCTCCCTTGTTCCCACAGCATTTCGAAATACAAACTGGGTGCGAGTAATCTTTTCTTCGCATAGCCTGTATATTCGCCTATGAATGATCTTCAACAGTAATTTTAACAAATGGCTCATGAGGCTAATTGTTCTATAATCCTCACATTTTTTTGCACTGAATTTACGACTAGGCATCAAAGACAAACAAGAAAAATTAAAATCACAGTACGAGAATCGAAACTGCACCAACATAAGTGATAGAAACTCTACACCATTAGGGGAAGGTCGTATAGTACCGGACAGCATGCTTACTTTGCCGAAACGTCGCTAGTTAGTCACATTTGTCAAGTATCGGAGTCTCGCCTCTGTTCGTCATAGACGACATTCCCTAGTCTGAGTAAATCCGTTGAGCCGGTCAGCCGCTGTGAGTGAACCTTTCAATTTGTACAAATTTTTAGATACGATGTTTATTTTTGGAAGGCTGTATCAACTAATTCCGGTAAGTGAAATAATTATTTAATCTATTTTACTTTTGTTGTACGAGGTGCGATCGGAAAGTTTAAAGACTGTGTCAATAGAGGGCGAACCGAATGTAGTACGAGCTTCTGCCGCTAGGGGGTGCGGCCTACATTCATAGTGAATCAGTGTGCCAGCCGGCATCATCGAATTAGCATTTGTTTCTTAGTTACGGGCGTTTTGGTAGTGCATTACACCGACCCTCCTGCGATTTCGGAATGGCGTGTGCATCAAATTTTGCCAAAGACTCGCCAAAACGGCTACGGAAACCTATGAAATGCTAAATCAAGCATTTGGGGAGTCCGCAATGGGTCGTGCACAAACGTTTCTGTGGCATTCACGTTTTAAAAATGGCAGAACCTCTGTCGATGATGACGAGCGAGCCCAATGCAAAAAATAAACGGCGACAATGGACAGAAGATCAAATGAAACTTGCTATAGATAAGGTTAAGATTCATAAAAACTAAAAGTTTCTATCAAAACCAAGAAAACATCATAAGTAAAGTAATGTCCGATATTAGATGCCAATTTTTGTAATGTTGAAAATGTAAACAATTGTTTAAACACATTTTTCTTTACTTTTTTGACAATTTGTTTTATTTAAAATACATGTTTCAGGAAGAAAAAAGTTCAAATTTGTGAAAATTAATAAGATTTTTTAATTTCACATTACACATTCCTCCCCCCGCCCCGAAATCCTTAGGTGTCCGGTACTATACGATCTTCCCCTACTGAAGCAGCTAATTCTTAATCACTCCGCGTGACGGCAACTCTTGTTAGAGTAAACGAAACTGGAAAGATAACTTGTCTTCTGGGATGTGTCATGTAGTCTGGTATGTGCTTAGTTTATGGTCATCATTACAGCTGCAGTAATGTTACAACTAGTAGCTACCAGTCAGACCACGAGTGGAGAGAAATATGTTCAAACAGTTTGATCGACAATTAAAAATCAGGACTTAGGGGCAAGATGAATGGTCGTGGCCCGTTACCGAGACTTTCAGACTAGGTCGAAGATGTGACCCAATAATATTCTTTTTCGGATAAGCAATGGGGAGAACGAACTTCTAGAAGATTATCTTGTAAATGGAGAAACCTACGCTCAGCAGATAGTCCCGAGTTCTACATCACCTCAACAATTCAGCACTCTCATAATCAATACAAATGGAAAGGCATATCTATCTGCATTATATACTTCCAACAACAGGTGAAACGGAAAATGGAAATGAGGGATGCCTTGAATAATACCACCTTGGTCCACATAAAGACAATACGATATACTGCTTTCCTTTTTGCCTTAAAAATGTCAAAAAGTTGACTTCACACAACCCTCATGCTAACTGAGGTTTGGCTACATGTACTCGTACGTGGTGTCTGGGAGATAAATTTCACGGCTCCAAATAGCGTAATTTGATTAGTAGCCATAATACTAAAATTTGTGTTGCTGGGACACCTTTTCTTTTGTTCCTGTTCTTAGTTTCTTAATTCACAATGTCAGAATAAATTCTAAAGTTCTCAGAAATGGTTTTGGAATAAATAATAAATTTAGGCCTTGAAACACAAATATAATAAAACGGCGTTTAATACCAGTACAATGAACTCAAGTCCTTGTCTGAAATTCCTTATCATGCTCCATAATAAATTATTAGTTTATGTTTATTTATAAGCCTAAAATATATGTGACAGGTCTACAATGTTTAATGTTCATAGCAACATTAATTTATGATGGGAGATACTAGGCTGGTAAAAAAGAGTCGTTTTTGACCAGAATGTAATGGCGCTTAGTTATCCAACTCATGCGGGAATTTTACAAAAAAATCTAGGATTTGTAACTTAATCTTGACAATCAACTGATCTTTATTCAATTCACGACTGAAAGAAGAATTAGCACGAAACTACATAAGGCCTAATATCTATACACAAAGAAACTGTTGGGATAAAATAAACTTCAGCATTATATTAAATTTATTCTTAGCCCATTTATGGGGCCGCCTGTCCACTAAATCATTTGAAGAACCAGAAAAAACAGTAAAGAAAATTCTCGTGGTATTAATTTGCTATCCTTTTCATTTAATTGTAAGAACTCAATGCCAGGTAGTTTCGAAGATAACAGCTGGTCGATACCACAGTACATGGTGTGCTGGGTTAATAGGAGATAGCAAATGAGCTGATCGGAGTTCCAGATTCTTTGTACATTTTATGTTCTACTTCCTTAGTATTAAGCACCTACTTTATGGTCAAATGATCATTTTATGCACTCTAATCTTGAATTATAAACGGGTGTTGTTTTACGGTTTAAAAACAAAGAAGAGGACATTAACTACATGGAGCACAGCCGTCCTTAAAAATCTGACAATAAGATAAACTAGTTGAAAAATTCCCGACTTTAATGGAACCCGATGATTTATTACCGTGTTAACAAGAGCCGGGAACTGGTCCCTGTCCTGAGCCAGATGAATACAATGCACTCTTCATTCCTATATCCTTGAGTTGCATTTTAATATTATCCTCGCAGGTCTTCTGAAAGGACTCCTCCTTTTAGGATTCCAAACAAAAATATTGTACGCAAGTTTCATTTTCCTCACGCACGATACATGCCCCGCCCATCTCGTTCTTGATGTGATCATCGAGACAAAGATGAGGGCATGATGTTAAACAGTTATTCACTACGAAACCTAGCAAAAAAAAATCTTGTTTTTAGTTTCCTAATATAGAACAGCCGGCCGCAGTGGCCACGCGGTCTGAGGCATCGTCCTCGTGCGCCTGGCCGTGGGTTCGAGTCCCACTCAAGGCATGGATGTTTGTCCGCGTCTCCTCTTCCAGTCTGGTAGGTAAAGACTGGCCACGGAAGGAAGTGCGAACCCACCGTGGTACTTTCGCATGAGCGCCCCGAAAGGGGTCACGACGTTCAGGTATTGACCAGAGACGACTAAAAAAATATAGAACAGCCGTCACAGTGGCCGGGCGGTCTGACGTGTGGGCCTTGTGTCGCTTGGACACAGTGACAGTGGGTTCGAATTCCACTCAAGGCGTGGATGTCTGTCCGCGTCTCATGTGTTGTGCTGTCCTGTATAAAGGTACAGGCCTTGCGACGGGCTGATCACTCGTCCAAGGAGTCCTACCAACTGTCTAATAGATAAAAACCAACGAAAGTTGGGACTCGCAGATGCTCAGGCACTGAAGAACGGATCACCTAAGTATCCTTAATCCATATCCATAATACGTAATACGTAACACAGACTCTAAACCTGTTATTCAAGTTCTAGTAAGTAAACAATTATAAAACAACAACAATCATGTTTATTCATCCACGAGACTACGAAGAAACGTATTCAGCACAATAGATACTTTAATCTCAAGTGAGGGTGTACTTAGTATTCGGGATGTCTGGGGTTCAATATCAATACCAGATATCCTAAGGCTGTTTGTAGTATTACTTCAGTCCTTCTAGGCAAATGACGAGATAGACCTTCAATTAGGCCACGGTCGCTTCCTTCCATATATTTTCCAACTGATTATTCATATCATCATTCGATGCTATCTCAACCTGTTTAAGTCCAGGGGTAACACCTTCAACAAATCAATAACTTTTTATTTCACATTCATGGGTTTCGTGATTCTCACTACAAACAGGGATCACTTCCTTAGAAATCATTAACAAATTGATCTTTGTAATGGTGGAAGTATTGGGGTTTCTTTGAGGTACGGACTGAATTCTTAAATATTATTAAGGCAAGTTTCGATTTTGAAGCTCCTGGGAAACATTATAAAACAGCCATCCATCGGCACCAATACACTAAATATACGTGCTGTTACTCACCAACTAGATGAACAAGTAACCGCAGCCAGGTACACCACGAATACAATTCGCTGCTGGCACCTAGGAGCAAAACAGATAAATAAAGTCCTCTGGTCAAACGATGGTACCAAAAATCTGTCAATAACACAACTATCAATTAAATCAAATGCAGTTATACATTTAACAAGAAAGTTAACACTCACACGCAACAATTGAGTGATGTTTGTTCCAATAATTAAACGAACTTATTTGTATCTAAAGCAGTATGTTATTAAATGTACTTATAAGGCAGTAAAACCAACACGCTACAAGAAAAAACCGAAGGACCTCGAAACCACTTCAGTCACTGTCCTCTTCAACCACACTACTAGCGCTTGCCGTGGTTTTGATGAGGATGATGATGATGATGATGGAGCACAGAGACAAGAACCCCCTCCCCCCGAAACTAACTTAGGCACGCGAGGGAATAAGAAAGACCGGACCCTAAACTCATTAAGTGTAGGCCTATGTTGGGGGAAAAGATCCATGCAGACGATACATTTACCATTCCCTACATGACTTCACTGAGGAAATTACGAAGGGAGTTGCGTGAATTCTTCATTATAACGTATGACCCATTTCTAAAGTGGCTACAGGCTTGAAGACTGGGTATCAATTCCCGGCTGGGGCACGGATCTTCCTGTACGGCACCATATCAAGACAGGCTACGGGGTCCACCCAGTCGCCTATCCTGTAGGTCCTACGGGGAATTCTTCAATCGAGGGTAGAATATCCGCACTGGGGCACAAAGCTCACCAATCAACTCACCCTATAAAATGTCGATGTAATATGTGTAGATATACCTCCAGCCCCCCATGCGTCTTCATGGCGTGGTGTTTGACGTAACTTTACCCTCAGACCTAGTGACATGGACGCGGAATGTTTCAATGGGACGTTGAAGGTGATCAGTAGTAAAAGGAATGAGTGGGATAAAGGACATCATGCGTGATATTTCTTTTGCAGGACTACATTTTCATGTTACTTTTTATCTGAAGATGGGCTTTAAGATGAAGATTTCCGTCTTCTGGGTTGTTGCGCTGTGTAGGGCGATGACGGAGGCAGTATGACCTCTGAAACGTTGGTTAACATCAACCAGACTACACAGCGCAACAACCCAGAAGACGGAAATCTTCATACTCACCGCTGTGAGAACCTCAAGTCTTACGGGCTTTAAGATATTTGCACATATTATACATAGCTCATAAAATTCGCCATAGTCTAGCCGTTATTTTCGAAAGGAAATAAAGAACTCAAGTTCCTAATATGAGGCAGAATCTCACAGTACGGAAGGTATAGTTACTGATTTATAATTAAACTATTGTCGGTAAGGTTTCTTTGCAGAGGGCGCCAGCAAATCGCGGTAAGTTAACGTGACGCGAGTTAATGCTTTATGGGCCAGCTGAATCCTGGATCCCTATATAGTACCATGTTGATTCAAGTCCCGCTAATGTAATCGACCTGATGATGGAGGCAGCAGGGACCTCTGAAACGTTCTACCAGAGTACACGGCGCAACAACCCATAAGACAGCCATTTTAAAACTAAAAATTGTAAAAATACACCTATCAAGCCCGCTACATCTATCTGCCCACTGAAAACTTTTTCATAAAATGTAATATTGGAATGTTTAATAAAATTTGTCCAAGCATTCCAATTTCGGTAAAAATCTAATAACAACGGCCCATGATACTTCAGTTGTCTCTATTATTTTTGTCACTACGGTAACCTTTGTTACTATGGTTACCATGGTTCAAATCAACACCTCGGTAACTGAAAAGAAGCATTTATTTGTCGAAGTTAAACCTCTGGGTTCTGTTACCAGGGATGTTTAGTTAGTTAAAACAAAGACTCATTTACAATAATTCTATTAACTACCAAAGCCACAGATTTTAAAAGTTTGAACAGCTGAGCGACTATTATCGTCTTTTCCGTAGAATTAATTTCCAGTAGTAAGCTGCAGACAGAATTACGCTTTCTACATACACAGTAACACAATTGGGCTTCAAATTGTCGTGTTCAGGAGGCTTTGGTTTCCTCACAAGAGAAGTAAGGGGCCAAGGGGACGACAGGTGCGCGAGATGCCGCGTCCCCTCGGGCCACTGCGGCCGGCAGACCGGCGTCAGGTGTTGGCACGAGGGCGGGCAACAGCGGGGGACCAACCGACCAACCGCCCGAGCCCCCAGACCCAACAACCACACCACCACCTGTTACACTCGCTTTAGCGCCGACTTGCTCCAGTTGACTCAATTTTACTGAAGAGTCGACCATATCAGAGCGAAAATTCGGTAGGATGCTACGGTTTATCAACGACAGTCTCACTGGCATTCAAATCTGAAGATTGTGGTAACCTACAATGAAAATGGCAAGGAATATTACGAAAATATTCAAGGCCTAGGCTTCAGTTACGAGGTTAAAGTAAAGCAGTCGTGACACGGGTGAAGGGTATTTACATAAATCAAGAAGAGGGAAGAGTGCACAATAAACAAGTTATTCAATAACACAATTCGGCCGGAATAAACGAAAGAGTTTAATTAATTGCAGACAACCGTCTCAACAGATGCAGTGTTGTGCAGCCGTCTCACAAATTCACCAAGTGAAACGCAATTGGTTGGCATCATTACGGAAATTGGTTGATATAAGAATAATGCTATCGAACGTCCATTAGTTAAATACAATTAAAATATCACATTCCTCTTTGCACAGGGCACAACTTTTAAAAGTGTTAATTGTGCGTACGTCAGCCAAAATAAAGTGTAGATACATGTCTTAGATTTACAATAAAGAAATAGCCTAATACAGTAACGAATACGTAACCAACTACAAGGAACAGAGTTTTTCTTGAGAATCTCATGGTCTACCGCTCACCTAGTCCAGTGATGCGCAACCGGTGTGGAGGCGCGGAGGCCATCTGGGTGTGCCACGAAATTTTCACCTATTATAATTATAACCATAATGAGATAAATAATTGTTTGCCTTCTTTCTGCTCTGTCTCAGTTTACATTTTCTTCATTATGTTCGGGCAGACAGAGGACAGGCAAGATCTACTGAATGGAATTGGAAACAAACAACCATTTTGCAGAAAAACATTTTTACCCCTTTACTTTTATTGCTACCATATGAATTTTTCTGCAAAAAAAGAGGGGCGACTGTAAATGGGAAACACATAGATATTAAACGGAAAAAAGATTTTCATAATTATATAATTACTGATGTCTAGCTTTATTTTAAATCTGATATTTTCTCTGCTGACATCCAATGTTTGTAAATGACGGTCATATTTCATAAAAATATTCCGTATGCAATGAGATCTCTGGATTGCGGGAAACTGATTTGGATACTGTGAAATAATTACATGTAATCTACATATAAAAATATGAAATATATTTTAATTTATTTCAAATAATAAATATATTTAAAGTAAATGACAATAATAAAGAGCGATAATTATTAACATCAAGTAGAACATTTTTCGGTTTGGGTCGATTTGTTCGAAGTTGTCGCAGCCAATCAATGCCAAAAACCATCTACCCTCCCCCAACACACAATATACAAAATGGGGTTGGTGTGCCGCCATAACTCTTCAACAATATTTGCGTGTGCTGATGTCCTATTTAGACAGAAGCCCTGCGATGGACGGATACCCCGAAGTCGTACCAAATGTCCAAAAGGATCCATATTACACTATTTAATAGGCCTACCGAATCGGAACAGACAATACACTTAACAGCGGTTGCCGAATTACAGGAAGAAATGACCTTCTATAAAATCACAATTTTCTGATGATTCCGACTATTGTGAAATCCTTTATAATGCAGGTCACGGGTAAGCAACTCGTACGTTAAATCCTAGAGAACAGTGGTCTTTACAACTTATTATTAGATGCTTTTCGCAGTCCCATGGCCGTGATATTTAACGGGCTTCGGGAAAAGACAAGCCTCATTGTCTTTGATGGATTATGTTTTTCTTCATTTCCCCCGGTATTAAAGTCCGTTCATGCTGACTGTTTGAACGATTTAATACGTGGAATTCATATTTCTATGAAAATTTGAATATATTGGAAATCTACTAAGAAAAGGTGCTACGGTTTACAGGAAGAGACTCACGCAAACCAATGAGTGTACATGAAACGCTTAAGTCTCTTCTGAACACAGTCATGCAATTTTGTCATCATGTTATAGAAGTCTTTGATGAAGTATATTTCAAAGGAAAAATAAAGATGTGAGGAACTTAAGTTACACGAAGGCTGTGTACCAAGCGCAGTTTATTACCTGCTTAAAACAACTAGGCTATTGCACATACGTACTCATAAAGGACAAAATTATTACAATATAAATGCATAGACGGAGTTCTCGAGCTATCGTCTCTGAACGTTCTTCTAGCCAAACTTACCTCTCAGAATGCATGTAATTTTAATTTTTCTGGATATAAAATACTGTAAAACAGTGGTTACGCTATACTACAATTTAATATCTTAATCTATTAACCATGCTTCACAAACGCAAAATCGATATAAGTAGGCCTTCTACGTGATTATAAGGATTTTAGAACAGTAAATGTTGTATTATTAGAAGAATACTGCATATCGCTTACAACCTGATACAAGATTACTGATTCAGAACGGTTTCCAATGCAACACCATGACAAGAACATTTAGTACTCCAGTCGAGTACACATATTTTCTAAATGGGCTCCTTTGCAAACGAGCATTCTTCTAAAGTCTTGCTATTCTTTTACTGCACAGATACAAATAAAATCATTTCTATTGATAAAGTCCTGTGAAAATAGCGTTAAATATTCGCAACGAATAGCAGAATTGACAAAGACAGACATAAGTAGTGAATAAAAAATATTTTACTTTGCTCGAATTTCGTCAAATACACACCACATCAAAAATACTTGAAATAAAAGTGCAGACTCCTATAAAATTACATTTTATGCCAGGTACCAATCTTACGAAATCTTACGTATGACTGACAGATTTTGGAAAAAATGCCGATAGAATTGAAGTTTGATTTGAGCTTCACGTACAATAGTGATAATAAATACCAGGTGTAGACCTTAAACAGGTCTATATTGTATGACGTGCACATTTCTGTACGATGGGCTATGTATATAGGATATAGGATGAATTTCATTTTTATCCTTCGAACTATACTGGACCGATGACCAAATTTAACTTCCGCCGACGACTTATGCTGTAAATCCTCACAGCTTACATCAAACGCCAAGTAAATCTGTTCAATAATTTTGCACAACAAAATTCCGACAGATGGCCAGACACATCTCGGCTACTTCATCACTTCCTGGAAAAAATGCATCACGAACTCACGAATCGTTAAAAATTATAATATAACATATACGTAGTATGAGCAAAGGATTGAGAATTATGCCTGCAATATATCGACCGAATTTTACATAGGCCTATGTTTTTTTGTCCAACGCACTGATACAAACTCCCCTGTCACCACTGAAACTCTGTTTCTGAAATATAATCCCCTAAGACACAACAATGTTTGATTCATTATACAGATACAACGTTGGGCATTGTCCTTTGACTTTGTCTTTATATTTGATATAGGCCTACATGACGATTCAGGATTTGGCTCAGCTCAAGTACTCAGGTGACTAGCTGTGATTAGACTGACAGATTTATTACATTTTTATATTATTAGCGACGGTTGTGATCAAACTCGGGACATTCAGAGTAAAACGCTAGTATGGCAAATAAATACCAACGAGTAAGATGTATGAGCTGAAACTTTCACGGCAACGAAGTACGATGAATTCTTCTCAAGCTGCTAGCCGTGTTATGGTGGATGAATGGAGAAAATACCAACGTTTCGGAAACTATCTTCGTCCTGAAGTTCAGTACCCTGAGGACGAGGACGATAATGGTTTTCGAAACGTTGGTGGTTTCTCCATTCAACCATCGTAACACGGCTGGGAGCCCGAGAAAAATCCATCATACAACAAGCATGATGACTAGGGTTCGGATGTTCATGACCTAAAATACCGAGAAATATGAATGCAAATATGCCCCCCCCCCCCCAAAAAAGAGCGAAATATGACCCAAAAAGGCAAAATTTGACATAATTTGTTATGAAAAATTATTCGCTAAAATTTAAAAAAACGCTTTGTATTTACATCATGTTATTTATTTACATATGCATGTACAACTATTACATTACTTGATTTCCTAACAATTTTAATTAAAAATCTCAGTCGCTTTAAGTTGTAAATGCCTCGTTTTGGATTAGCATCAGATGTTGAGTATACGTGCTCCTATAAAAATGAGATAAATTTTAAGAAAGAGTCTTTCATGCATCTCAAATTCATTAATTACAAATAAATAAACAAAATTCAAGATATTAAGTACCTTTCTTAATTCTCCTTTCTTGGCAGCATTACAATATATAACGATTTGCATTTTCAAGGTCTCAAATGAAAATCTTCTTAGATTGTCGCACAATATGGTCTTGTAACTTGAGACATCACAAACGTTTCATGGCGTTATCGAAAATTACAGTAAAATATAGGAGAGGTTTACTGTATCAAGAAGGAATAAGTCACCAGCGCAACCAGCAAAGAGCGTGCCAATAACGACATTCGCAACACATCTGACGCAGACATCCGTTGTTTCATCGACTGAAACCCAAATCTTATTCTCGACCACAGTACATATAATTCTTTTCAGAACATCTTCATAACAGGCAGGTGCATAGTTTATCCTCAGTGTTGATTCGTCTGGAATTAACTGAGTCATGTATTTCTCCAAGAAAATTTGAATTGCTCATTATTCATTTTGTTCAAATAGGTATTCACTGTAAGTGTCTGAGAAATGTAGTTACAAGTAAAGTTTATACCCAAAATACAACCAAAATATGAATTTTATCCTCAAAATATAACCGAAATATGCATTTAACTACAAATATGACCAAACACATAAAAATGACCTAAATATGCATTTATATTCAAAATAAAAACAGCATAATTGTGATTAGAATAACCCTATTAGTGTTTAATTTCAATTAGAATGGAAATAGAAGCCCCAATAAAAATATGACATGTCATGAACATCCGAACCCTAATGATGACAATCAGCCATCTTAAGAGGGGAGCAGACATACACCAATGAACTGATAAAACCAAAGGTATTCAAAATATATAGGAGAAGCCGAGACAGGTCCTTAATGGTAAAAACGTTATGAGGCTGCAGTACCGTATAAGTAGCAAGTTGATCGAGAATTATACAATTAACAACATCACAATGAACAAATAGTCACTTACACATTAACTGAATATGATGATATATTAGCGTAGGGCAACAGAGACAAAGGTATCGTCAGACTTCCACTGACAAAGGCCCTTCCAACCTAAAAGTTCAGTCGATTCACAGTGCAGTGTCCTTGAAAACACGAAAGTCCCACTCCACAATAGCTAATGTGTGTAGTTTCGAGATTTCGTAATGAGTTACAAAAGAATTCCAATCAAAGTTACAAAACACTACTTTATCGGCCGAATGCACGTACACTGGAGTCTCTCAGAGGAAGAAGAAAGCATGATGTGTAGAACGCATGCAAAAACGCAAAGGAAAGACATGACGTTGACGGACGGGGGCATGAACGAGGCTGTTATTAAAATTTCAATGAAAAGAAATGGGAGGGTGTGGACTGGACTGAAAAGGCAAAGGACAGGGTCCAGTGGCATGATATCTTGAACACATTATGTTTCGTAAGTAACACATAGGCATAATACTCTTTCGTGTTTAGAGACAGTCATGCATTCTCTTTTTCCTCCATTCTCTGCATTTTTGATTATTCAATCAATTTCGTTGTGTTCTTTCCCTCGTTGTTTGCTCCCCCCTTCTTCCCTTCTCCGCAGATGTAACTTCTCGACACTGCCCTCTCCTCATCCCACCAGAGCTATACAAACTTCTTTACGACGTCATTCCAGGAAATCGAAATTTCGCGAGCAACAGAAAACATGGCAGTATCATAGGTACAACTCCCTTCAAAAACACATCGCCTTCTAGAGTTATTGTAGATCACCTTTTACCTTTCTTCTCGTCTTTTCTTCCAATCTTGCACCCTTTTTTGGGTTTCACGAGAAAATACGACCTGGATACAAAAATCTAAGTCATTCATGCAGATCTATCTAAATACATACAACACAGGAAAATTTCAAAGACCAGAAATACTGAAGGACCAGATTTATAGGGTGTGTAAAAGCGAGTCTGAAGAAATGTGACTGAAACATAAAAAAACTATGAAGCAGACAATTTATTGCTTTGTCTGTGCACATTCTTACATTCACCAAACCCCACATCATAATTTGTTTTTCACTCTCTCTCTTACACACACACAAAACATATATATCAAGCGTTGTTTAGTTTGATTTTGCTATTTCCAAAAGGAACAGCCGTGAAGACGAAATAACACGAGCAGCAATTCTAATTTACGGCAACATAAATGTTACTGTTACTTTTTCAGTCACTTCTGAAAATAGACCCACGTCAAACTTTACGACTGACGGCTTTACACCCTTCACTCTATATTTACACATTCAAGTTATATATCGCGCAAAGACGCATCACATATGGAACAGGGGTAAATTATTTCACGATCATACTATTCTCGCTACTGCAACACACGATACATTTTTCAAACACGAAATTAGGCCTAATATTAATAAAGTGCATTTAATTTTGATCTTGAACATGGCCGCGATATTCTACAAGCACCTTACATTCCGTCCAATATTAATTTCTGCCAACAAAAATGCACTTTTCTCCAAGTAAACAAAACTGCATAGATGTGAAAGAAAAATGAACAATTACAATTCGTATATACTACGTTAACAATGTATTCTACCGCCCATGAGTACGTTTCCAATATGCTCATTATCACCAAACTGGCTCCACTAAGAAGATATATTCTTCAGAAAATATCTACAATCTTAGGCACATGAGTAAAGTACATTCCCTTTTACCACACCCACAACAACATATTTATTTCCAGACTCAACAAAGTTTAACGTAGTAAAAGTTTACCCTTTAAGTTAGGATATTGGATACATGAGTATTATGTTTAATTAATTCTTCTCGGGCTACCAGCCGTGTCAGGTGGTTTAATGGAGAAAACACCAACGTTTCGAGAACCAACTTACCCGCATTAAATCACTACTGATTATACAGGGAGAAGTGCACTCCTAATAAAATATGGATATGCAAAAGGACTAAGTACAGAAACAGGGACAGTAATAAGAACAAAAGGATAATTAACAACAAAAAACTGTGGCCTATTCCTTTCCTTCCAAACAAATGGTTAAGATGTATCAGGTATACGAACTGAAAGGTAAAATATTTTGTAGAAACAGGGAACAGTGTTGCGTCAGCCAAGCTAGACTTTCTTTTAGGGTTATCATCTCGTGACCTTATAAAATATGATGACGACCGATGCTTACTTAAAGAACATCATCTTGAAGTTCAAAACAGGAAAATTCTGAATAGGTATATTTTCTGAACTCCATGCGTATTTTGTTTTGTATGTGTAATTAACTGGATAGCATTAATCAAAGTTTGTAAAGTATCAAGTAATCAGCTTCATAATAACAAACGTATTATCAAACGCACACCTTGAAAGGTTCTACAATATATGTAAGCAATTATATGAATAAATTATCAAATAATAAAGCAACAAATTCCATACATCGATGTCGGAAGGTTAACATATTCCAGAAAAATGGTAATGACAGAACCTACGTAAGAAAGAAAATACAAGGATACTAATACCTAACTACAGATGCATTAGTTACATAAAATCTACACACAAACTTATTCCAGAAAAATGAATTCCTTGATAAGGGAAACAGGTGGACGCATAATCAGAGCAGCAATCGTGCTTACAAAGAGGCGTACATATTCATGGCAATATTTCTATTATCAATAACATCACTGAAAAAATACATGGAATTTGATAGATAAATGTGTGCTAGTTTCATTGACTACATCAAAGCATTCGACTGATAAAAAGATACATATTACGGCACATATTAATGAAAGAAGGCTACCCGATACATGTGATACAGACAATTACAAGCATGTATATCTAATGTGATATCTGTATTCAAACGGGACAAACAGAAAAATAAAAACACAGTTAATTAATTTAGAACTTAAACAAAGAAGCAGTGTCACCTTCACGTTTTGTTATTAAATAATATGCAATGCAAATGCCAGCTACTGTACTTTATATATAATTTTAACAGTGATAGTATCTTCAAATGAAAATATGATACAAAGGGATTGTGTGTTTTATGGAAAAAACTATAAAGTTATAATTTTATAAAATCAATCGATGCATTTAAAGTTCAGTAACGCATCAGATACAAATGCCGTCACTGAAGGGTTAAAAGATAAATTATCCAAAACCGAATTCCACGTGCCTGCTTAATTTTCAACTGCTTTCCATTTCCTCCAATGGTTAAGTTTAATGATACTCTGTGATACAAAGGATCACTATCGGTTTCTTTCAAATTCAAACTTACACTCTCAGAAGACACGAAACACATCCGCAGCCAACAGTGTATCATGAAGTTTAACAAAGTAACGCAAATCGATAATAGACCTAGTAGTAGGATTTGAGGTTTTTACAGCGGTGAGTCCAAAGATTGCTGTCTTCTGGGTTGTTGCGCTGTGTAGTCTGGTAGAAGTTTAGCGACGTTTCAGAGGTCCTTTCTGCCCCCAAAATCAGAGCGATGAGTCTACCAGACTACACGGCGCAACAACCCAGAATACAGCCATCTTCAGGCCTAGTAGGCCCAACAATTTCTACAAGTCTATCAAATACATGATATACAACATTAAGTGAGTTGAACTGTATTTACTCGTAGAATATATAGGGCGGGGGTGCACAAAGAGCCCGTTAGAGACCCAGTTCCACAGAGACAGTCTCATCCAGTCGCTACAGTAACAATAATGAGTACGCAACTAGTATAAGAGTTTCTGTCTCTACCGCAATAGATTTTTAGTTAATATCTGTACCAAGTTTGCTTCCTTACGATATTCACGAGATGTTCATTCAAGAATAACCGGGCACTGTTTGTACGAAATGTACAAAAAGAGTGCGTAATGGACAGGTCGTAAGCGTTATTCTATGTGTCTGTACGTTTCATACCCCGAACTAATAAATAAATATTGATTAAACTCAGTATCGAGAGGGCAAACTTTTAATATAAGTTGAAATATAATTTAGAAATTCTTTTGCAAACAGTTTATCGCAAAATTTTACATTAACATTATTTAATATGTAGACCT
Source organism: Zootermopsis nevadensis (assembly GCF_977971745.1). Taxonomy (NCBI): domain Eukaryota; kingdom Metazoa; phylum Arthropoda; class Insecta; order Blattodea; family Termopsidae; genus Zootermopsis; species Zootermopsis nevadensis. The sequence continues at coordinate 1,022,403 of NW_028259151.1, read as the reverse complement.
CATTAGGACATGCAACTTTTATTTTAGACTTCTTCAGGTCAAATATTTAACGAGATACAACTAAATGTAACCCGACTATGCAGTGTGACTGGTGCTAAAATAATACTTTCTTATCTAAGCCAACGAGTTCTGGAATCGAAAAGGACATATTTGCAGAAAGTATGAACTCCACTGGAGTCGACCGTACCTCTCAATTCCTGTATGATACCTACGAACAGTTCGATCCCTTACAGGTATAATTTTTCTTGACAAGAAACAGAATTATTTCGACAGCATAGATGAATATATAATTTGCATAAAACAGGAGACCTCCCAACTTACGACATCAATAATGCATAGGGCTACATACAATTGAGAAGAACATGGCTGTCGTACAAAATAACGATTCCAACAAAAAGACGAATATGTGAATGCAGACGGATGGTGACAGATAAGGTCTGTAGGTGGCCATGTCACTATAACGTATAAGAAGAAGGATAACAGATTTCAGCAATAGAGGCTTGCAGCAGTGCGTCATGTGTGCATCCGTGCATCCACTTGCTGGAGTACCGGACCAGTGTTCAAGACATGCTTGCAGACAGAACGTGAGGAACTTGCTAACAACACCAGCGATGACGGAGGTCCACAGTCGGTACGAACTGCTTATGAAAAGGAGAAAAAAAGATACATATCGAGGCAAATGCTAGTTTTGTGTCTTAAAACAGACCACGACAGCTTTACTATTCCATAACCACCATTCATTCTACGTAACCCGTAACAGAAGCAGAAAGCGTTAAGGCAAGGGAAGTAGACGACACAAAATACAGTGGATACATTCCCGTATTCACTACGTCGTAAGATTTACATATGATTTCGGGCAAATCTACCTATGCATAACGCTCTAGAATTTATAGATTACACCCAAAGCCATATTCAAGGAAATCACAACTCTGCATTGAATTCTTATAACACACGTTCATTAATATTTAATTTATCAGATTCATAACAACCTTGAGGGATTCCTCGTTCGATTCGAGCTCTGGCTACGGGCTTAGACAATTCGTAACAACGTCTCTAAGAGCACCGCTGAGCTCTTCGCAAAGTCCGCGAAAAGCATTAAAAAGCCCAGAGCAGTGCAGTTTCTCGGAGAGCCGATACAATGCGTCCAAATAGAGCGATATCTTGGGCTGACCATTGACACCGAGCTCACCTGATGTAGCACGTCAGCGAAGTGAGAGTGGGCGTGCTTGGCCCCCTCCTGTCTATAAGAAATGGTGATCTACAAGCAGCTCATCCGTCCTATGATGGATTACGCAAGCCCTATCTGGAGATCAGCTGCCTGCAGTCACGTGCGAATGTTGCAAGTGTTAGAATCCCTGTCTTCAAATTCCGACTAGCGCGCTTAACAGGTCAATGCAAGAGAATTTGAACATTCCATTCTTCGCCGACCACATCAGAGAATGACTGAGAGTTTCGACTCAAACTTAGCTGATGCGGGGAACCCAGTTCGTCAACTTGAAAGGGACCAAGGGCTGAGTAAGGTCACCCGTGAGAAACCGAGGGCAGGATGGCTGGTCTTCAGCAGGCCAACCGCGGATGTCCTTGAGAAGACGGCCAAGTCAGCGCAATGACTGGCCTAAGTACTTGGCTACCCTGACTGAAGTTACCGTGATTTTATTCAGTTATAAGGAAAATTCCAAGGCGTAATCCTAAAGGAGCACGGCCCGCCCTCCCCAATCATGGAGCTGAAGTGATCCACTCCTTCCTCAAGCAGCAGAGGTCATCTGCTGAAGAGATCCCCACCACTTCTGGGTCAAATCCCAGACAGCCATCCAACCATAATCTTCTCACAAACGACAAGTTGCCTGATGGAATAATCTCCCACCAGTAGCAACAGCCATTAGTTTGAATAGTCAAGGCTTTGTGCCACGACAAATTGCCCGTTTGCGTAAGGGATCTTCGTTTTAGTTTTAAGGCACTGTTTACCATTTCCGGCAATAACTTTCGTAAGCATAAAAGGTGTAGCCCAGAAGGAACGGTGTTTTACGTTTGCGCAGGACTCTGTCCTTAGTTTTATTTTGGGTTGGTGGTGGGGTACCCGGCTTATTCATCACCCTAATAATGGAAAAAGCAAGTACTTTTGTAACATAGAACAATCTCTTTCATACAACACGGTTCAACATCCTAGACAGCCATCTTCCTGCCGTGAGAACCGTAAATTTCACTGCGGTATACATCATGCAACATATAAAACGTAAATTCAGATTTATTTTAACTCTGACCGAAAGGCAAAGTGATCCTGATATTATCGGATAAGGTGGCTTCGTGTTGTGTGCAGTATCGTCGTGCACATGTGCAATACGATGTATAGAGCATGAAATAAAATTGTTTCATTTCAATTATCAATATCAACTTTTCACATAGTGCGCCTGGTTATGAATATGTAATGGCTAAAACTGATATACAGACACTTGCTTCTGTAACACACACATTCAGCTTCATTATCTAAAGGCCTTGATGTGACAGGTTATACGTTATGTGAATATTATGTCTGCAACCTGTGTATTCGAAAGTGAGGTCTTTGAACCACCCCCCTCCAACCCTCCTGTTTCACACACATGCATAAGAGAATTCAATCAAAATGGCCCAAGTTATTTGAAAACCAAATCTAAATTTGAATGACATATTTCAGCAAAGATCTGAATTACCAGATTTCATCAGAAGCCAGAGATTTCACAAGTTTTAATCTCACTTAGCTGAAGGCAACCAGCTAAACCTGATAGTGATAAAACACATCTAATTTCTATCTGATTACTACGACGTTAGAGGTTTACACGGCAGTCAGTATTCATATTGTGTCATTGTGCGTCATGACTGCACTGCGTCACATCCCACAACATATCAATACAAAACAAAACACTATCTACAAATGCTTTTCTTACATTGGAACAATATTACCAATGCAGTCTAGCAGGTCTTACGTACAGAACCAGAACTAAGCCCACGAACAGATTCAGTGAGCGACGTGCACAGATAAAAACATGAACATGCGCACTTTTCTTTCATTTGTGGTTTATTTAACGACGACTTCGGTTGCTCAGACTATACAGCGTCGATATACAGCATCAGGAAATTATAAACTGAAAAGGACACAGAAAGAAGCGGTTGTAGCCTAATTCAAGGCAGTATCATGACATCTGCCGGTAAGGGGAAGATAGAAAAAACCACATAAAATCTCAGCCAGAATAGCCGGTTTCAGGACTGTGATTTGAAAACAGGCCCTCTCGAATGTTAACCACTCGATCGGAATGTTGCCCTATAACTGTTACCAATGACATAATTAAGAACCAACAAACTGCATGGAGCAGAGACCGTCTTGAGAATATATTAGAACAGAAAGGTAGTCAATAAATCCCACGCCTTTTATGGAACCCGCCACCAGACCGTATCTTGAGCCAGGTAGATCCAATCCTTATATCCCTATAACGATTTTAATACTATCCTCCCATCTACACAAAGGTCTTCCGACTGGTCTCTTTCAAACAAGCTTTGTAATCAAAGCATTGTACTTATTTATCACAGCCGTCATACGTGCTGCATTCCCCGCTCATCTTATCCTCAAAGAAATAATTTTGGAGCTCTTCAATGTGCAGTTTTCTCCATCCTCCTGTTACTTCATCCCTCTTAGGCCCACACGTATTCCTAGGCAGACTACTCTCAAATATCCTCAATATGTATCCTTCCCGTAACGTGAGAGATCAAGTTCCACGTCCATACAAAATCTTTTTTTTTAATTTTAATATTCACATTTTACATATCAGAAACTGTCAACAACCTATCACTAACAAACTTTACCCTCTTAAGTGTTAATATAATTCCCTCATGTACAAAAACGTTTGTCCCTAAGTAATCATTGGAATTCTCATTTCAACTGGAGAATGTAAAATTGTCTGCCGGTTCCGTGTCAGCTTTTTCAAATCCGAATTTGCCAATGACACATACACAATGAGTTAAACAAGTGTAATAAAACAAGATATCATTCATCGGAGCACATCAATGTCCCAGATAGCTTCCTCACACTTAGCGTCGAAGCTGGATATGAGGATACGGGAATACGGGTTATCAAAAAACCACCAAGTTGATACGGCGTACGACTATTGCGGGATTACTCCACAGCCACAGGTGGTTAAATTAGGGAACATTTTTTGAGGAAGATTTTCAGAAATACCCTAGATGGGGTTAGACGACACGAGGAAACAGAACCCGCCTCCCAGCTCACCTTCCTTCCCACCTTAATGCTCCGTAGTCACTAACGGTGGCCGTGTTTCAGTGTCTTTGGTGTATGGCTAAAGAAATTATAAACCCACATGCGTATAGATGATTACTCCCTAGATTTCTTGGAACATATTCTGTAAAAAAAAATTTGGTCTAGGAGAACACAAAAATATGTTGTCGCTTTCTGCAGTTAACCGATTTAAAAAAAAATGACAATGAACACAATATCTTATAATAACAGCATAATCTTATAATTTTATAAGTTCAAATAAACAGAAGACAATTTATTTCTTCTTCTTCATCATCTACTATATATGAAGGTTTCTATTTACTTCTGTCAGCTGGGCAATGGATGAAAATGGCCTATACTTACGCAACACAACACAGAAGAAAAATAGGACTCCAGAAGAATTAAAACCCTTCATCCCTGAGTTCGAGCTGTCCGAGGCAGATCGGTGCTGTAACACTGTTCAGACGAGAAACACAGACCCTCCACCTATTCAATTTCAGTATGTATATTCGGTTAGCACGGAGTGGTTGTTCGGAACTATGCAATACGTTTCGGTAATGCTTCTTATTTGGTCCCATACATGGGTAAAATATTCTTTTCTTAAACACTGTAGATCAGGGGGGAGGGAAAGTTGTATGTCTGTGTGCATAGGTGCGAAAACGCATATTATTTACAGAGGGAACATTATTCAAGTATAATGATTTTTTCTCGGGCTGCCAGTCGTGTCAGGTGGCTGAACGAGGAAAACACCAAATTTCGAGAACCATTTGCGCCTTCGTCCTCAGGGTACTGAAGTTGTAGGAGATCCCGTCCGTTCTACGTATATACCTGTACCGTATTATTATTGGCTGTACGTTAACCAATAGGAACTGGTGTGCAGAGTGATGAACTTGCTACTTTTTTACAAGTTTTTCGATTGGATAACATGTTCATCACCGGCTACAAGTACCGGCTTAATGTGAAAAAAACCCGTGTGTTTTTAAGTTACAGGAGTTCAGTCGAATTTCATTTGCTTCCTTCACGAGCCGGTCCATACAACCTGTAGTCTTATCTAACACTGTAGTATTGCTGAAGTGAATGCGATGCCCTGTGTTTATGCAATGCTTCGCCACTGCAGATTTCTCAGGCTCACGTTTGGGCCAGCCAGCCGAGGTACGGGGAGGGAGGGGAAGTGATCGCGCATAAGGCGTCTTTCCCCCATTGCCTTTACCCCTCTTACTGTGATGTAACAAAGCCACGCAAAAATTTTAGTATGTTTCTTTGGACCCACATCCATTTAGTATTTCCGACTGATGCAGATGACTCTATCGTTGACATAAAATACATAAATGTCAATAACCCTGCAACGGTTTCAATGACCAGTTTTGAAAATAAAAAAATAATATGATCATGGAATCTATCACAAACTTTATTATAACATAAGATTATTGAATCTTAAACTTTTAAACTGAATATTATAATGTAGTCATGGCAGACTTGTAACATTTCTAAACTTCTATGGTTAATGAACTTTTAAAACTTTGGTTGTTGGATTTCCAGTTTTAGAACCCACCTCTGCACATAAGAGCGTAAGCAACTCATAAACTATTTTAGCCCGACTTATTTTCATTTCCTTCAAGAAATTATAAAAATTCGCATCTTGACTTACTAAATTTTCTGACTGTCAGTTTATGGAAGCAATGTCACTGAAAATCAAACGTCCATAAAAATCAATGTGAGAATAATTTGTATCCCACCTAACGATTATCGAACTGATTAACAGTAAGTGTTCGATTTAGTAAATCAGAAAAAACCCAGTGAGTGAGCAGAGTATTCTTTATACAATACATACAGAATATAAAATGTGTGCATAGGCCTGTATTCTACCGAAACAATATGAAACACTGTCTATCCTAAAACGATTTATGGCTTCATTCTTCACGGTCCCTTCGATTTACTGAACGGGTAGTTACAATTTTATAACCCAACATACGCTAGTTATTCTTCCATTCGAAGTATTATTTCATATTACCGTCCTAATTTACTACTACACCCAAATTTCACGCTCATTCGAAGTATTCATAAAGTTGCCTCAAAACTTACGTACGACTAGATTATGATAAGTTTTGGGACATATTTAAGGTTCTTATGGCGGCGAAGATGTCAGTGTTAGTCTATTTGGTTCCAAAGTTGTGTGGACGTGAAGGTAAATAGGTCTTACGCTGTTGTCGACCATGAAGAAGGAGGCAGAATGCTCTTCCGAAACGTTGGTATCTACCTACAAGTCCACACGGCGTGAACACCCAGAAGACCAACATCGAAAAACTTTTGTACGTCCCAACATACATGTCTTATATTAAAATCTCGTATGGAATAAATTTTCGGTTTCAAGCTCCGGTAGTCTTTATCTCTGAAAAAAGTTAAAATTGTGGCATTTGGAGAGAACGCTGTGTGCGTTCCACAGCAGATTCTAATGTGGCGTACAAGATAAAACTATACAATGTTCCAGACGGCCAATTCGCTCTACATGATATTCTCTGTACTCAGGCACCTTGATTCGAACTCGTAACACAGCACGTTCTTGTGTGATTTGCAGTCTTGGACATAAAACAACAGTATTTAAAATAAGTTTTTGGAACGCTGGAAATTAAATCCATATCCGTTAGGACTTTATTTCAAGAATATTAACAGAAACTGGACTTAAAAATAAAAATAGATAAATTTACACATAACATAATATACTAACAAGATACCTTAGTTTTTTATTAATAAATATTTATTTTATCAGTTTACAACAGCATAAAAGAATTGAATCAGCATAGATGCTGATCTTCATGCCACTAGCGGGTTATGGCACAATACAAAAAAGAAGAAACTAGGACATAAGACAGGAATGAAATATATTGAACTTAATACGCAAATAAAACAAAATCAACAAAAAATGTTGAACGTGACAAGAACGGTATCAAAGCGAAATCCATGATGTGGGCTCGAATGCAAACCACATGAAGATATTGGAGACGACGTCCAAAGACATGTAAAAATGAGTTCACATAAAAATTGGATCCGAAAGCGCCGCTGGGCTTAAGCTTCGACTATTGTGAATAATTTGTAATTATACAGAACGTGCCATTTAAAATGCAACTCCAAAACAATCACATACTACGATATAAACAAAATCATAAGAATCTCGAACATTGCTCCTTATCTAAATTGTCTAATTCTGTTAGTAAAACATTTAGGATGCCCTGACAAGAAATTGCCGAATAAAACAAAAAGACTACTGGTAAAAAACCGCATACAGGGAGTGTTTGCTACAGGGACTTGTCTAACGTGTTTTACTGCAAACGTTCCTCGGTGAAGGCATTGCTGAGCGTGGCCCTTGACCACATCGGCCTCAAGACCTTATCCAACCAGACTTTTCTCTGAAAGAATGTCTCAAAGAAAGATTTTATACAAATGACCCATGAAGCTTCAAAGTAACTATAACAGATTCCTGCTAACAGTGACCCACAAACACTTCGTAAAGTCACAAGAAATACACTACAAATGGTGAATTAATTTCTTGGAAAAGATGGTGGACATTTTCAGCATCTGCTATAAAGCTGTTTTGCATGTTCCTCGCATCAAATAAAAAGAAAACTCGTTTGTCTTGTTATACTGACGTCATTAAAAATTATAACTTCTTGTGTAGTTTGGATTGCATTTCAAATAAAACAGTTTTTAGCTAGGGAAACATTTTAATCTACTGACAATTTTCAAGGACATTCGAACCCCGTAATTTCTTCCCGTCTAAACATGGGACTGGCCAAAGAGAATTAATAAAAGAGTGAAAAGGGCGTAAAACAGCGATGTGCATATAATATATTTCCAAAACACGCATTTTTGATATGTATGTGTTTCATACCTATCTGTCCCTTACGTTCAATCTTTGCAGATGTAAATCTATTACTTAAAAAAGCGCACTACAGATTTACAGAATACTGACAGAAATTGTTTATCTCTGCCGTTATATTTCCTTAAAAATTAAGTACAAGCCTATCGAAAAATGTTTAAAACGCAAGATCGAGATCTTAATAAGTCCCGGTCGTATATTTTGTGAAGTAGGCTTAGCAACTGCAATGAGGTGTTTGTTGAAAGGAAAGGTAACTTCAAGTTTGATTTGTTTCATATTCGAACCGATTCGAACCTAAATTATATTGAAAATGTTTAGTATGAGTTCAATCGAAACAGGGATTAGATGAGAAAGAACAGAAGAACGGTTTCTACCTGCCTGACAAGAGCGCATTTAATGTGTTTCGTGCAAAGAATGCAAAATAATTCGCTAGATACACCGTAGCAACACATCATTTGAAAATGTTTCGAAATTTAAGTATCTTGGAACAACAATAAAAAGCAGAAATGAGGTCCATGATGAAATTAAGAATAGAAAACATTCGAGGAACGCTTTTGTTATTCAGTTCAAAAACTGTTATCACCTCGTTTACTATCCAAAACACTGAAGATCAGGATATATAAAACAATAATTTTGCCTGTTGTCTTGTATGGTAGTGAAACATGGTCTGGTGCCTTGAAGGAAATACATAGATTACAAGTGTTTGAAAACAATGTACTCTGGAGGATATTTGGACCTAGGAATGATGAAACAAGTGGGGAATTTAGAATACTGCATAACGAGGAGCTGCGTGAATTGTACGGGTCACCGACATAGTGAGGATAGTGAAATCAGGGAGGCTCCGATGGGCTGGATATGTAGCACGCACGAGGGACGGCAAGGGGTGCATACAGGATTTTTGTAGGGAATCTTTCTGGAAAAACCACTGGACAGACCAAGAAGGAGATGGGAGGATACAATCAAGATGAATCTGATGGATTGAATGCAAACGGATGGAGTTGGCTCAGGATCATGGCCGGTGGCGGGCTTTGGTGTTGTTGAACCTGCGGATTCTGCTACCAGGGATTTAGTTAGTTAGTTAGATACACCGTGGGCGTCTCTATCAGTCATACTAGAGGAATTGTTCAAATGGCAGCCAGAAATTTCAGGACGTGTATTCTGCATGTTCGTGCATCAGTTCTGTAGAATTCAACAAAGGCAGCAGTGCTAGCGCTTGGAGAAAATACGGGCTTCCCTATCTTGCATGAGCTCTGTAACTGTAGCAACGAAACAATAACGCCGAACATAAGTCTTACAAAAGAAATTCATACCGTAACTATATTCCTTTTAGAATTCATAGGACGGGCGAGCTATCTGTTATCTCTCTCCCACATACTGTACAGTCAGTTTACGAATATTACTTCTGTCACAACAGTACCATTTCTGTATATAATATTGGTCTTCACGACAACTCTCCACCCCATTCCGTCCCTGTAAGTGGCATAAAGACCAAAATCTGAGTTAAAATAAGCCATCATCCTTATTCTACCTTAAATAAATTAAAAAGTAAAGTCATTCCGTTATATGCCAATGTTGGCACTTTGGGGAGAGGAGGTCAACGTCGGCACTAGAAGGGGGTAAGTGATCACGCCCCAGCCGACCCTGGTACCCAATGAACAGAAGGCCGAAGGCAGGGTGGGCTCCAGAGCCAGTTTGGACGCAGAGACCAGAATAAAAATCTGTCTCGGATCGAACCCCGATTGTCTAGCCAGCAGCCAGTCAATATCACGACTGAACTACAAGACTCACACCTTAAATACAGTTAGAAGAGGGAGGGAGAGAGAGAGATATGAAGGATAGCAGAAGAGTAGAAGCAAAGAGAAAAATTGGCGAGGGAGAAGTGAGAGCCACTTCGATTTCTGGGTGGTAGAAAGAGCATCTTATAGTTAAAAGGTCCCCAGGTAATGCCCGCTCGTCCTTCTTGTATGGTTAGATTAAAAGTGAAGTCGTTAGGACAATAATTAGTGAGTATGATAGCAGAGACGGCGGAGTTTTGACTTGCTTGTTAGAAAAATCTGGAGCAATAAATTTGGAAGGTAAAAAAGAGTAAGTAATTTTAGAGACATCCGTTGCAGGGCAGTAAATTTTGATAAATTTAAGGCGGTGAATTTTGATGAATTTAGGGAGAGCAACTTGGGACTTGGGAACCATCTTTTCATTTGCTTAAAGACAGAGGAAAACCAAGAAAACCTGTGTCGAGATGACAAGACACGTAGGTCTAACATATAGGCCTACCGTACTATTATTTAATGTTGGTCTCTTGTCATCGCGAGAGGCGAATAAAGATTAAAGGGGCGCAAGGAAGCAAGACCGTGGAGCCCACGTATTCGCAGCGGAAGGAGAAAAAGGATCAGCATGGCTGAACTTAAATCTGTTTCAAATACCAGCCGTTAACTGCCACAATATTGATTATGTACATTAGTCAACGCGACTGGTCACTACCCTCTTTGACACAGAAGTGCACAAATTGAATTCGTAGTCTACTTTGAACAGGCGATATTGTACAAGAGTTCTTATGCTCACTAGCACCATCATGATTAATTATTCACAATCGACCTTGCCCGGATACAACTATCAGTACTAATTCCCACACATCCCAGAGGAGAAAATTTCAGGGAATGGACTCCTTCGCGTTTCTAGGCAGCCAAAACCAGGCGGACTCAATAAATTAACAGCAGCATAACACAAACAATAAGGACATGTTATAATAAGTATTTCAGTCCATGACATTTCGTGGTGATCGGAGCTTCCTCTTAACACTCTCGATGAGTCTGAGATAACAGAGATCTTTCTCACAGAACGATCAGCAAAAGTTATACGACCTTCATTACGGATGACAAAAGGAGAGAGGGAAAACTTTTAGATTCGCAAAGGAAAAGGAGGTTAAAAGAGCGTTTTTATGAGCTATAATTAAATCACTAAGCATTTTTAGACTGAATTTCTATAGAATTGGTTTCCAGAAAATCGTAGCACGACTTATAAAGAGAAATTCCTACATGCAACGCATTTATAAGTGCGGCATAAACCCGTAGAACGTTCGATTAGATTTCACTCCCGATAAATGTATTCATGGCTTATTCTTTAATAAGAAGAATGAGAATACACTCAGATACATATTAAGAATGATCACTAGGCCGTTGTAATCCTACTTATTTCTTTTAACTAAGTTGTGTTTTATTTATCAAGTACGTTAATTACGGAATACACACACTAACAGTAAGCAAGCTGAAACATGGCAAAGACGGATACTGTTACACTTTACATAACTAAGTATTAATGTATTAATACGAGACTTCGCTGCCCTTATTAAGGTTTTAAAGTTTGTCATGATTTTCATCAGTAATTACAGCTATATACGAGAATAGTAATTACATTAATTAAGCAAAGCCTTCTACACTTGTTCAAATTTAATAACAGTATGTATACAGCCAGTTTAGAAAGCGTCGTCAAATAAACTAAGAAATAGGCACAATAATCACATTCGAACATACAACTGAATTCTATAAAGGATACTCATATAGGCGATGTGTACCTGGCGCAAGATACGATAGAACACATGCCCGGCGAATTAGGCAGAAAACACAATGTGAACAATCGATAGTCTTAAATGACCTGATGGTTTCACAGTGACTAAAACTGACACAATCTTTGGTTTTTAACTATTTCGTACAGACCTGTTTTTCCGTCTCTGTTCGTGTTGTTATGAGACCATAACCTGTCTTCAACGTGCATAACCAATCCGTGCCCACAGCTGATTGGTTGTTTGACAACCGCTTAAAATATTTATAAGCGCTCAATTTTTATTTTTAATTTATTTTTTTGCTGTTTCATTAATTGACAACTGTTTAATGCATCAAGCGACCACTATGTGGCGCTGAAGAGGAATGTAATAAAATATTGGTCAAAAGGAATATATGGGCAGTGGGAGGGTAATGCCGCATAAGTCCACAAAACAAGTCTTCATTAAACGAAAACAGACATGGAAACTCTTCACAAACCAGGTTTATCGACTCTTTTAATATTGATACAAATATTGATACAAATATAATTACACAATTTATACATACTTTAGTGCCACTTACCCTAATTTACAATAACAGGAAATATATGGCACCAATCATATTTTGGTTGAACATGTCGCTTACTACCCTTTCACACGAAACAAAAATAACCACACAACGTCAATGTGCATGTCGTTTATGAAAAATACCAGTCTTCAGAAACAATTACTAACAAATTCTTGTTAGCGGGACATACACATACCGAGTCAGCTACAGACCACTCTTAGAAAGGCAGAATAAAATCAACGCTGCAGTCTTTCACCAACATAACTGAATGTAAATATTGAGAAAAGCAGGAAAACAACCCTCTCGAATTATTCATTTAAAACAAACAGACTTCTTTCTGTCATAAAAACTTTTCAAAAACATTATTAATATGAAGAAAGTTAATTATGTTGGCCGAAAAATAGTATCGAAAATCAAATTCTCGCGTTCAACCAAGGGCACAGGCGCCTTGTACTGCTTGAAAATTCTCGTTCAAGTGCAGTGTGATGGAAACGTCCAGGAAACGGTTAAAACCGACTTAAGTCTACTATGCCTTACACAGGATTTTTAGCAGTTAACAAGGACAAGAAAAGCGATCATCTGACCTTCTTAATCTAATTCGTGTAGTATTCACTTCTGTTACGGAAACCTTTCTCGAAAATTATAAACGACAATGCTTTCCAGATACTACTGAAGACGATGAAAAGAGCTTCACCAATATGGAGTTTTAAATGAATATTTTACATGAGTATTTTGTGGTGTAGTCCCGCGCCGTAGCCGCGTGGTCTGAGGCATCATGCTTCGGACCGGTGATACGGAATGCGCGCTGGTTCGAGTCTCGGGGAAAGAAATTTCTCATTAGATTTTGGGACCGGTGTCAACCCAGCATCGTGAGGAAATTGGGGAGCTACAATGAGTAGCGTAATCCGGCCAGGAAAGCTAGCAATGGCTAGGGGTTCGTCGTGCTGACCACACGTCACTCTATATCTGGTTCGATGATCGTTCACCTCTGCTTAGGCATGTGAACGTGAGGCCAGCAGTCAAGCTAGTCGGCTTTGGCTCTCTGGAGCTGTTACGCCACGGTTTATTATTATTTTCTGTTGTGATATAAAACTTAACAGGTACAAGCGATGCATAAAAAGTGGTGTAACTGAACAATTCCTTTTCCTACACACGTATCAGAATGCATCGCAAAATGTTTCACGTAACGGGACATACTTAACAGAAGTCTATCGACAAGATGCGATTAATTTTTCCCCTCTACCTCACTCCATATGCAGCAGCACGCCTGACCAATTCTGCATCCATGGATTGTCAATAAATCCATAAAAATCTGCTATAAAAACAACTGAATTTTCTAGCATACGAAGGAGGACACTGTTGCATATCAAATATCAAAGCGATTTTCTTTAATCTTTCACCTCAGCCTCCTTATCTCTACCTATGGACAGGCAAGGAGCATAAGCAAGATTATGATGTGTTGCCAAATCTTTCTCAAATCAAAATTAAATTTCTCCTTTAGCGAGAGATATACTAACTCTAAGTATGTCATGAGTACGGCAAGTGTCCCTTTTCGATGTTTTTATGCCCAAGTTCAGATTAAAGAAGTGGAGCTCATAAAGCTGTTTACGGGCTGCTTACGCACAGCTTCTTGTACTCTACAGACTTGGTTTGTCAGCATTTCTTGTCTTACTGTAAGCCTCGAGACGGCCCCTGTTGTCACCATTGGTTGTTCCAGAAACTGAGGCCTGTGACTTATAAATGACGTTTGTGAAAAGTGTATTATTCTCATTCGATTTTTTAGAAAACAATTATTTTCATATTTTAAACACATTCACAGATATTCGTATATGGTATTTATGAGTTAAAGACAGCATTTTGTATTCGATATGATCCTAAATCTTTCTCTGCTAAACATTCCTGCCCGAGTTTCTTTTCACCCTTGTTTGCAACGTTTCGCCCTTGTTTTTTATCGCAGTGCGGAGGAAAACATGAGAAGAACTGGAATGGCCAACAGCATCATGGATGGATCTCCGTCATCATTTTGTCGGAAGGTGTTTGAGGGCGAATCCGCACTAAAACCAATAATTCTTCCACCCGGAAAAGTACAAAGCGTTAAAGTAACATTAAGGATCTTTCGGAGATTCTCTGAATTTATAATCCAAACTACAAAATGTAATCTCCTTTGCAGAGTAGAGATAGGTGAAATACATACTGCTAAACATAAACAAACTACGGTAGAAATCAAATTATTCGAGATCAATTCCATCAGTTGACTATCGTCAATTTATAACTTCAAATGAAACCCATTAAGATAAATTATTCAGGTGCTGTAAAACCTTAATTTATCTCAAGAGTTGGCACTGGTACCAATGATTTTCGAACCCTGTGTTCAATCATAATATTACAAAGCAAAACCATTACGGAAAATAAATACGAAGCATAGCACACTTCGTGAATCATTACATTCAAATTCCATATTACTCTTATGGCAAACAGCAACCGTTCGAAGTGTCAATTCACGGTATGTTATCGTTAATCACTGAAATCAAAACTACCGAAAGTATTATTAACTGATTTTACCACAGCGAACCATACCACTGAAACGCTACAAGAAATGCTTTGGCAGAGAATGAGTTACTGAAATGTGTTACGGATTATTTATTTTAGTTTTGGAACTCATGTAATGTTGCGTTAATCTAATTTTAAACCGGTAAGTATAATATACATGTTTAGGTTATGAACACAGCACAGCCACAGGTTTGACACTAATATCAAGCTGTCATAAACAAAACAATGCCTAATTTTGTAAACGTTGTTTTCCACTTCCCTTTCAAAGTACATAGGACAAAAAAGATGACATACCACAACCGCACGCCACTTTTACAGTGTGTTTTGTAGGAACAGTTCACAGAAACCAGAAACCACGGATATTCACGTACAAACCACTGACACTGTCAACATACTTCGCACTACATAATGGATATCAGATAGGAGAACGAGCAAGTATATATTCAGGATTAATGCATAGTGGAAGTCAGCATAGACTGCGGCCAAACTTTCAATTTCAACCACCGTCCTCAGAAACCAAATATTTTGGCTTCGTAGTCTCGCAACTATCGCCAAAACTTTCTCATGTCAGTTCAACGCATCATTTGTGAATATTATTATCCCGCTACATTTTATATAATTATTTTGGATAATGCTGTCCATGCATCCTGAAAGGGATATTCAATGAAATTCTCGAGTTTTGAAAAATCACGGGTCGTACATAGCTTATTCCTATGCAAATCCGCCAGGAAAATAAGCAATGGTCATTCCAACTTTCGATATGTCTTGGACGTTAGGGAAAAAATCAAAGAAATAGTAGTACAGTAATTAATTCTATCGATCACACGTCCCTCAAAATGACCAAAGCTATTTTTGCATATCGTAAATTAAAAAAGAGTCCAAACATTACTCTTAATTTCGAAGTAAACAACAGAATTAAAACGAAAAAAAAATCACCAATTGAAACAAGGTTTTAATTTACAAACAAGGAAGCATTCCGAGCCGAGATTAGGGTCTGGATTTAAAAAAGTAAGCAATGCTTTAGGGGGGGAAAAGCTTGATTGCTAAATTCTTCACGCATGAGTGGTACACAAAACCACGGTGTTCGGGACTTTGTATACGTACAGCAACAGTAAATGTGATTATCCAACTGTGGGACAGGAAAACGAAATGAGCAAGCCTATGTTCTAAACCTACGAATATGATCGGTATCCTCCAACATATGAAATATAACAAACAATATTGCAGAAACATCGACATTCATGTTAACGATAAAAATATATCTACTGAATACCAATTATTAATAAGTCTTGGACAACAAATGCAAGCCAAGAATTAAATACATATGCAATACGAGAGTTTCTTCTACGACCCAGCTCCCTCACTTTGCTGATTGTTTTTGTAGCAGAAGAATACAATGCCCTCTGTGTCTAGCAACCAGACGGGTAGAAATATGAACGGCTATTTCAAATCTGCAGGGTCTTTCTAAAAAGACGCTCCAGTTCTAATTGCATATAATTACCAGATAAAATCTTTTCACCAAAAACACAGGCTGCTCTACTGAGTACGCCAACTTGATCACTCCTATTTCGTGACACTGCCTCCAAGGGTATCTATCACATTCTCTCAAAACTACTGAACTTAGAGACACCAAATACAGTGACGTTTGCTATGTACTTGGTTTCCGTGGTTGTACCAGAGAGCAATAGCGGAATATCAATACCTAGTAAAAGACCACAACTAATTCCTACATTTCATTTGTCAAATTCATGCCAGTAATTCGTATACGATCATCTGCTATTAGAAAGACTACTTCATTACTGCGGAGATCTTGGCTCAGATTTAAAGCTTCCACTTAGCAGAGTTCTGAAGTGAACTGTAGTGTGGGAACTGGAACGCACAGCTGGAACCTCATACGCTTTTTCGGTATTACTCCAGAAAATTAGTTGGCAATTTTAATATTCTTCTGCCAACGAACTGCTCCTAACTATTTCAAATGGCTTAGTGAAGGGAAAAGCGTAAGTCACGCCATGCTACGCGGTGTTTCCAACGGCTGTGGGAACGTTTTACCTATAAACAAGCGACCAATCAGAATACTGATTTCGAATATTGACCCTTTTTTCCCACGAAATCAAAAATCGACTAAATGAAGTAACTAATGATATTGCTAAGATCTGATTTTAACTGGGATGAAAAAATTTCAAGTTTGAAGAATAAAGCTTTGCTGATATGTACTTGTCGAAGCAGAGGAAATTTCCTGCATACATCGTAACTCATTCAACAATATTTACCACAGAAATTCACTTCAGTCATAAATCAAAATCAAACACCTAAGTTTCTAAAGGAAAAAAAAACAGCAATTTAATCAAGTATCAGTAACCATTCGTTTCATCTAAGCGTAAACATCTGTCAAATGTGATTATAAAGCACATATAAAACTTTGCATACCGTGTAGTGTTATTATTATTCAGTGTTCTGTCTTACGACAGGTCCATTGCTCTGCCCAAAAAGAGCTCTCCAGTTTTCCCTATTCTCAGTTTCTCGTTTTAATTCCTGGAACTTCATCTTCTTTCCTTGTGTAGTGTATTAGAATATAAAAATATGTTCAAACAAAATTGTTAACACTTATGGCACTAGTGTCTTTTATAAGTTTTAACAGTTTTGTTTGAGAATATATTTATATTACTTGTGTTTGCTGTGATTTAATAGCGCTACAAAGTGGACCTATAATAATAAATCATCCAAAGTGTTCAGCACAAATGCTTGAAAAGTCATTTTATTCACACCCCTGGACCCACAAACTACGTCCTCCAAGAAATTTCGACCATGTTATTTCTCTGAGGCACGATAATTGCTCCACTGGACCTGAAACGGCTCAGGAACTCAAAAAGCACAGAAACTAAGGTGTTGCGCAAGACTGCTAGAAGTATCGTCCACATCAGATTGCCGCCCAATCTGCGGAGCACCGTTGGGATGTATTAGACTGCACACATAACTACATAATTTCTAACCGAAAACCTCAGAATGAAATATTTTTTAATAACCCATTTTGCAGACATCAGCCACCTTAGAGAAATACTACGATCATGTACAATAAATATTAAACAAATGAATCGTTTGAAATTCGACCTAAAAGGCTTCAAAACTGTTATATGACACAAATTATACAACTTAATACAATAAATTAGTCTTTTTTTTTTAGTTTGTCCCACTATACGCCATGTAGGCGTTTGGGGTGAGTGGAGGTATAGCTCCTCCCTTTCTTGACCTCGGCACTAGATGGGGGTGAGTGGTCAGCATCACGCCCCGGCCGGCTTTACCCCCGGGAAAGGACCCAGTACCAATTGTAGAGGAGGCTGGGTGGGCCCCAGAGCCGGTCTGGACGCAGAGGCTAGAGGAAAAATTCTCTGCCACCGTCGGGGATCGAACCCCGGTCGTCCAGCCCGTAGCTAGTCACTATACTGACTGAGCTATCCCGGCTCATAATACAATAAATTATTATACAGAATTATATAGTCTGAGTTACACGCTACGGTCTCTGATTTCACGTCATCTCTCGGTATTTTCTACCATATTTCCATGCAACTGCAAAAGCTTGAAGACGAGCTGATTCCTTTGTGCAAAGCGTCTAGTCTCGCAACAAAAACGACTCGTGTCAGACTCAGTCGGTACCAAAATAAATTTATACGACCCATAATATATCTTTCGTCAAGCATGTAATTAAATAAGAATAAAAATCATTAATGCTACACATCTAATCGTTTAACGATGGTAAATAACTCAGATTCCTATCCGACATGATCAAATTTGAAATAAAATATTATAATACACCAGACACTACGTAAAATATTAGTAGGTTACACTCTTTTATTTCCCTCACTTCTGGTTTCTTGCAAAGGAAAACGAAAAAAGTGCACACTCAGCATGGTACAACCACGGAAACACCGACTTAGTTCTATGGCTTCACAAATAAGAATAAGCGTGGAACCAGAAAACCGGTTGGTCTAATGATGTGTCCGCTGGAATAAGACATTAAACAAAAAAGATGAAAATTATCTTAAAAACAGAGTAGATTAATTTGTAATTGTAAGGTCCTCGTAAAGCTTTGGAACAAAAACGGCCGAAGATTAGTAACAAACAGTTACTCACGTGTGCAAATTTGTTGCTCTTACGTTCATATTAATACACTCTTCCTTAGAGATTCAAAACACGTCACATGACAGAACGCAATACGTCTGAATATAAGAACCGCCCCGTAAGTTATAACAAATAATACATTCATATTCCCATTAGTATGAACAAACGAAGAAACAGATGTCAGCAAAAAGTTGTCAAAAACTACATTGAACTAGAACGTAGAATTATCTTCTGTCCATATCAATGATTGCAAATTTTGTCAATCGCAATTACTGTAATGACCAGGCGAGCAACAAAATCTTCAAAAATTTACATGAATACGAAAAACACAGTAAAATTATTTATGGTTACGAGATGTCTAACGAGGCCCTCCGTAGCTCAGACTATGTAATGACGAATGACAGGACAATGAATCGGAAAGGAAATAGAAAGAAGTCCTGTGGCCCAATTTAATGTGAGCTACATCTCCGTATTTGCCTGAAGGTAATGACGGAAACAACTTAACACCTCAACCATATATCTCAGAGAGAATAGCCGGTCTTCGGCCAAGATTTTAAACCAGAATCTACCGGAAACGAAGTAGGAATGCCAACCACCCTCTGTAGAAATTCAGGCAAGTTTCTAAAAGCATAAAGTTTCAATAGACAGATAAAACACACTGACGTTTTAGAGGTCGAGATCCGGTTAGAAGTTAAACTGTTATCAACATGTACGATTTGAGGTTTTCATGGCGGTGAGTGTGATGATGGCTGTCTTCTGGGTTGTTGCGTCGTGTAATCTGGTAGAAGTTTTCCGACGTTTCAGAAGTCCCTGCTGCCTCCATCAACAGGGAGATACTTCTCAAAAGTCAGTAAACTTCTACCAGACTACACGGAGCAACAGACCAGAAGACAGCCATCTTCTGTTATCAACAACAAAGAAGCTACTACATCCAATAGCCTGAGGTGTCTATCGTTATATCACAGCACAGCCATTCAGCCTATGAATATTTCATCCAAGTGGTCTGTTCCTACCAGGTTTGCTGAATCAAACTTTAAGAAATTTCTCATAGCTCCCAAACGTGCTACATGTCGTGCCCATACCATCAGCTTCACTTGATTACCTGGGTAAAACTGGGTGAAAAAGACATAGGGGACAAAATATAAAAGTATTAACACTACGGTTAATGATGAACAAGAAAGCAAAGACGATACTTGAAAGAGATTACAAGGTTTTTTTGGATAGGAACGGGTTAAATACGACAAGACTCACGAAAAGTTTCACTGATTTTGGTTCAGATTTTCATTTTAAGAGACAGTCCAGATTATATCTAACGAGCACAAAACTGGATTCTACTAATGCGTTGCAGATCGTCAAATATCGTAAAAATCCGTCATCTAGAACGAAGTTACAACATGCGAACAGATAAACCGAAGGAAAAAGTGAAGCTAATGGACATTAGTACTGTGGAACGCGTGATGAGCTAATTTGGAATTGGAGCGAAAACCATTACGTGTTTCGTGTTTGACTCAATGCTTCCAAATGAGTACTTGTAACTTATAGAGGACCTCAAAATAAACTAATATAGTTTCGTTATAAAATATTAAAAACCTAACCAATCAACCCTGAATATGGAGGCAGTACGTTGCTCTGAAAAGTTGGTATCTAACAAACCCACATGGCGTTAAAATCCAGATAACCAACATCGAAAAAAAACACTAATTTCGAGAGTGTGGCTCAACTAACTTTATCTTGTACGTGACAGAAATAAAAGTATGGACCTACATTATACAAAAAAGTAATGACTAAATTCGGATAAGGAATCTTAAGTCTATCATGAACACTACATCCAACAAAAAATCAAGGGGCATATTTTTGGAAGGGGGGGGGGCTAGGCTTAGACTTGCTGTAATAAATATATGGTGACCATTACAAGGGTAATAATGAAGGCATAACAAGGTTGCGGTCGGGTCGCGTAGACACATGCGTGGGTTCTGAGATTGAAGCAAGGGGAGGGTGGGTTCTAATGGACCCAAAGTAACCTGACACGTTACATATCAGAGCTGTGGCGACGCTAGTGTCTCTACATGACATCGTTACTCTTCATTTTAAAAACCACCAAGTAACGAACCTCGTCCCATCGGACGCCACATTCATATAAACTTGCATATAAAGAGCACATCACAGATCGAGATTCCCTGCAGCCCAGATTTCTGAGGCTGCTCACTCTGAAACAGGTTCGTAAAAACACACCTGTTTCGATAGACAGTTTATACATAGCACGACGAAGTGCCAACACTCGCTCTACTCAACCGAGTGATGTATCCGCAGAATTTTGAAAATTCCCCAGAAAAAACTATCTGACACGCCTTGACTGCATATGTAGGCATGCATCGAAGTCAACGCGACTCAATTATAATTACCATTCATCAGTAATTGAAACTTCTACATAGCCGACACATACTATGTTCTTAACTGTACCCACAACGAATAATTCTGATACACAAAACACAGTAGATCCATGAAATGGTTGCAGATAAAGTAAAATTATTCATGGATAAACACAAGTGTTACAATTTTCTCAGAGACAAACCAAGACAAAGTGCTTCTAATATGGGCGCCAACGACTGGGCGAATGCACCACTCATGAGTTGGAGACAAAATTAGACCCAAGTACTGATAGTGGAAACTCTGGTAGTAAGAAATACAAACAAGCCTATGGTGGCGTCTATGATGGGGTGTGGCGGTGTGAGGGTTTGGCGTGAGTCTAGAATCAGGTCTATTTTGTGGTGGTGTACTTGACAGGAACCTGGCTTCAACACCGTAAAGAAGTTTTCCCATTTAATTCAGTTTATGAATATATTTCATAAAATCTGCACTTTCAATGCGATTTACAATGATAATGCGGCTTTAAACTGGTATTAGTTCAGTACACAAGACAATGATGTTGGTCACATGATCACCACTATAAAGAAATGAATTTGTTCGGCCAAGGCCTTTCGCTTTTTAACCTTTCGTGCCCGTAAGGGGTTCACCTCTTCAACGTGTACAACATTAAGAGTTCAGATAAGCATACACATCTCAGGGCCTTTCTTTCCAATGCGGCCAACAGTATGAACTAAAAATATACAAGGGAGGAGAAAGGAAAAGCGGGTGCCCTTGACCGAGAACAAAGTTGCTATGTGATCAAATACTGTGGGTGGCGGCGTTGTAGAAGTTCGTATTACAATACATCTCAGGTTTCACCTTCCTTTGCTCCAATTTTCAATAGCGGCTGAGATCGGCTTACGCAGTGATTAAAAGCATATTAACATATTGATCTATATTGGGCGGAGAGCTACTTACGCCTGTTTGCCACTTTACATAAGGGATAAATCGCAGTGCACCAAAACAGTAGGCCCTACACAGAGATCTCATCAAAATCGGATAAATACACAAAACTAATAATTTTGGAGGCATGTCGTACTTTAGGACCAACTATTAACATGAGCGCAAAATTCAATATAATTAACTTGATAGTGAACAGATGACACTCGGCCCGCGGAGTAGAGGGAACATATTCTATGCAAAATGGCTTATTATAAAGGAATATTTAGTTTATAACAGAATATTAAATTATACTAATGTTATACATTTAAAAATGCAGAAATACCCTCTAAAATTTAGATGTAAGTGAGAGAATTTACTAATCGAAAACAATGGTTATATTTATAGTGCTGCTGCGAGTAGCGTTGCTAGAAACAGATGTATAAGAACTGCGGACTGCGAAGGCAACACTGTCCCGCGGACACGTTCTTATGTACAAGATGATAATTCAATTCAATTACTTAGGTGTTACCTCAGCAGCTACAGGAGAAAATTATCGAGTCCGCAGAATATAATAATAACAATAATAATAATTCATGACATAATACCCAGTCCCTCAGCTTGGTGCGACATTGCTGCAAACGACATATTCAGATTTTCGGGCACTCGAGCAGAAACAGTACATTCTTTGAGGATACTATCTCAATACGAGAAAGTGATTTGATTAATCATCTGTATTAGGTTAGTTTTTTCTTCATTTGTTCTCGTTTAATGTACATATTTACTAGCGTTTGCCTGGCACAAGCTCTGTGCCGTTGACAAATATAACAACACAGAAATTTAACTTATTATTATTATTATTATTATATTAAAATGACAGCTGAACCTAAGATGCGGACGGATGACGACGATGATTCCTTAAACAATATTAATAAATACTTTTCGCCGATGCGAGGAAGGAACATTATCTTGAAATTGTTCACAGGAGCTTCGTGTTTCGAAGGATTTAAGTGGGATATTCAGAATTAAGAGATCGTGAAGTAACAAAAATATACTAATTACGCAATATCACTGTTGCAGAACTTTACACGAGGTGGAAACACGCGGCCAGGAAAGAAGATCTAGAAGAAATGGTATTCGAAGCACTCACCATACAAGCAAAACCCTGATATACGGTAATGATGATTCTTGGGCTATTTAGCAATGTTTTAATAGTTACAGCGCTTACCATATTAAATATGATATAATATGTACGGGGAAGTTAAAGGGGGGCGACTGTCGCCCACTTGAAGGTATTATGCTTAAATAGCCCAGATGAGATTGTGAAAAGCACAGGAAAATCTCAATTTATGTGGCTGGTGATTAAAATCGGCTTCGACTCGGTATGTAACAGATTACCTAACAAGAACTAACAGTGCGTGAATAACGTGTTGCATTGCCCCAATATTATTATTGGTTGTCACACTGAAACAAACACCTATCTGCGTGGCGCATCCATTTGTAACACCATTAAAGAAAGCTTTCATACAGTAGGGAATAGGCATCAGATAGGAACCACCAAACAACACGAATCTCGTGGTGCGTAACATTCAAGACCACTGATACACTTTCTCTGTCCAAAACACAAAAAACTTGCGAAGTATGAGGGAAAAAAAGTGTTACTTTCATTCTTACAGTTTCTCATAACCTGGACAATAATTGGCCGTGTCAGTTATTGTACGTGTTTCGTTTGTATGCCAAAGTCTGTAAGTAATCCAGTGAAAAAGGACGACCACGAATGGCATAGCTGAACTCGAGTAAAACCAGCCATAAAAAAAGTGTCTGGACTAGCACAAAGTGAGATAAATCTGCCGTCTCCGCAGAACAGAAGAGAGAAGCCAAATGAGAGTATTCAATCCAGGGACCAGTTGCACAATTCAATCCTTCCAGAACGGTTCACAAAACAAGTGTTCTGTTACTCCTCGTTCAGAAAGACTCGATAATGTTTATGGTTCTTGACTAATCAACTTCCTCAGGTCATAGGTAGGACGATTGTGTGAATTATGAAACGGAAAAGGTCAGAATATTTTTTAACAGAATTTCCCGGAGGGAAGAAAACACGACATGCCTCAGAATAGCAGGTTCTCAAACCGAGATTCGAAAACTGGACTTCTCGAATACGAAGGAGAATCACTTCGAAGTCCTTACGTACCCGACATCCATGGTCATATTTGTATCTCATTCTGCGACATATCTATCAAGTCTGGAGGTGAATCAAGGAATTAAATAACATAAAAACAAATCCACCATCCAAAACTACATTATGGTAACTATAATTCCTGGCTTGGTTACAATATTACGAGACCACTGTTCGTGCCTGTTCATACTCGAAAACCATGTTAACATGCAAGTGTGACTGTTTATACAGTTTCAAAGATCTAATGTTATTTTACCATATACAAACAACTCGCCCGCTAAATAGAATATCACACAACCACATGATTGAAAAGAAACGCATACGCAAACCTACATAAGAACCTCTACTAGCAAATGATTACTTACATTCAAAAGCCCGACAGCACGTTTGTTGAAAGTCCACACCATCTCCAGACGGAGGGGTACGTTCTTCTAAAATGTTGGTAGTCTCAGACCTGTACCAAGTCTGTGGCCACCTCAACCAAACTGTCCATTAGATAGACTTTCTGCCCTGTTCCTCCACTCTTTACCGAAGATGGAAGCAAACTCCGGCTTCCGAAACGCTAAAAGAACAATTTTGCAAATCTTGGCCCGGAAGGACTGCTATCCTGACTGAGGTTTCCATGGTTTTTCTCTGTCCCTCCAGTATAGTATCTTACATTAGGCCAAGACCGCTTCCTTCCACACCCTTTCATGCTCTCATTCGACACTATACAGCCTGAGCTACTGAGAAAGTGTCGTTAAATGAACTATAAATAAATGCATAAATAAGAACTTCAGGCTTTGGTATGTGTAGGACTCCAATGTAAGAACACAACACAGGACAATGCAAACACATTTCCATTACCCCACTGGGATTCAAATCAGGATTTGAGCGGTCAAAGGCAGTGCCTGCCTTATATTAATCGGAACATACAGTCCGTGTCACATAATCACAAGTGATACACCTAATGGAGAACGTTTCTAATTATTTAACGCATGAATACGTCCAAAAATTCGTTACCAATTTATACGAAGAGATTCGTTTACGTGTGACGAGGAGGGATAAAATGAAGAATGAACTTAATATGGGACAGTTCTTCATCATCAACTCTTACGGATTGGGCCTTGAGGTCTGTTCAAATTCCGACGTAATTCTGAAATCATGAATGTGTTTAGACATTTGGTATGACTCCTTGGATGAGTGATCAGCACGTTGCAAGAGTTAGGGGTTGTTGAAACTGTAATATGAACAGAGCAGGTAATCAGGATTCCACCTCTTCGATATTCACGCATGAAACTTTTGAACCTGACGGAAAATGAACTCACGGTCGACCACGAAAAATGTAGAGGAACCAAAGAGTCTAACATCGGAGTGGGATACACGCTCAATTATTGTCAGGGAAAAAAAACAGGAGATATTTGTAAACGTGGTGGGTTTGGGTGTGTAGCTTACGCAAAGATTTAATATCTTATTCGACTCTGTTGTGCAGTAGATCGGCCATAAAACTTTAGGCTTAAAATAGTTTTGTAACGTGTATTAAATATCTTGTTTAAGTTTTATTCTTGACTCAGATTTCTAACTCTGAAAGGAATGAGAGCCAGGCACAATTCCCCCACATTTTGTCAGCAACTGTGGTCGCAAAGCTGAGTCCCAAACAGTAGGTGCCTAATGTAAACAGCGTTCTAGCAGCCTTCGAACGCGGAGCTTTTGACATTTGATCGATAGCTACGCCCATCATCTAATATTCCCACGACCCCAAAATTAAATACTGCGTTTGCAGTACAATGCCTCAGGCTTCAGTCAAATTCCATAACAGGTCCTGGCTTATGAGCAGATCGTGGTTATGAGGTATGCAGAACTACTGTAGTATACAGCAAATCCCTGTAACATGATTCCTTCAGCAATGTATCAAGAGCTAGTTTAGTTATTATGTGATATTTCAACAAGGTGAACGCATTTACCTGTCGTTCAAATATTTCATCTCCGAATCTAGTAAACGGACATCAATTAAGTGTGGCACTGTGGTGTCAACCTAAATAATGAGCAAAAATTAATTTCTGGTTCGACTTGGACCAATTTCACTACGAATATTTTATATGAATCTCAAATTAAACGTCATCACTTTCATCTACTAAGTCGCGTCCTAAAAAATTCCTTAATCATATTCTCAACGTGTTGAATGTTTATAAACAGTAAGAAATATCATGGCCAATAAGAAAGAACGGATCTATAACATAACGATATGCGTACTCCATTGGAGTACACTTTTACAATATTGTGTATTAAATAAGGTCGACATTAGAAACATTTCATGAATACTGCAACTGATTTTGCTGGTTGTTACATATCACTCCTTTAATTTATATTGTCCTTTTTTGTTCTGGTTTATTTAACGATGCTGCCAACAACTGAGACTACAGAGTATGGAATAATACGATAATGATTAAGGAATTTGAGAGGATATGTGAGGAAGCACTCGTAGGCCAATTTAAGGTATCCCACAGTTCACTGGTGGGACTGAAGAAAATCACGAGAAATAGTCAAGAAGGCCAGTCTCTCGATATTTGAAACTGGGATATTCCGAATACGAATATGGAATGCTATCCACTTGGCCGCGATAGAAGGTAATATCTCATGTAATACCAAAGCAATTAACAATTTTCAGCCAGTAAGCTTGGTTTCAAACACAGAGACTAACTTAGTATGTGAATGTTATGGCCAACTGATCAGTAACGAAAACTGAAACTCTCAAATTTCATCTTATAACCGTATTCTCACTTTATCGTGTTATTCGCTCTAAAATTCACAAGCTCTGGGTTACGTAAGTAAGTAAAAACACTTTTATGTTCCGCATCCTTACTGTTGTTCTGCATTCGGGTCAAAATACCGACTGTCACGGGAATGGCTTCCTGTGTTTGTCGTTCCGTCACGACTGCTCCCTGCCCAAACTTTGTCGTCACCTTCCCTCAGACTTCTTTTTGGCATTCTTCACACCTTAATATGTTAAAATAGCAATAACGTAGAGAGCGGAAACAAGCTTGTACCCATGTGCCCTTAACCCCCCCTTTCAGCTGTTCATTAAGTGGTGTACGAGGTTCTACTCAGCCAGTGTTGTCACAGCTCAGGTATAACATACACAGGATAATCTAAACGTCAAGTAATCCATATTAAAATATTTTTAATGGCTGAAATTCAATACAATTAGATTGGATTAATAAACACAATATCGCTGCGATTATACAAGAGCCCACGGAGGCTACGTCATGTCGTATTTTCCTCGCGCCAGTGCCTGTGTAACTCATACTCAATATGAATCGAGTTTAATATTTACAAATCCAGTAATTAACTCAGCTGGCTATAACTAATGTTTATTGCACAACCTCCTACTTCATCGTGTTTCTTAGAATTGGTCTACCACGTTTTAAAATTAGGAAGCCGCCGAAAACAAAGACGCATTTACAAGGTGTTATCACGAGATTTTACAAAATAGTATTCAAAATAAATGAGTTTGGTCATTGTTTCGACCTTAATTATGTGGTGGTGTCACATTTTCATAGGAGCAATGTTCTTTCTCCCCACCAGAAACATTTCAGAATCCACTGTATTCCTTCAAGTTTTTCCTTCTACTTTCCAGCATTCACTAACATTATTTCCCATCCCTCAAATCTCTTTATAACCGCATCTCTCTTCTTTGTACCTTTATTTTTCCATTCCATTATTTTCTCTCACAATTTACCCAACTCCCTTATTCGCTCTCTGTCTATGATTTCGTCTCTCTGTCTAGGAGACAAAGATTTATAACCCCTGCCAAAATGCGCCTTTTATACTATGACAGAATATGTTCAGAATATCTCCTGTGGAGGCCAAAGTGTGCCATTGTATATCATAGAGGTCTTTTTTATTTTGAAACTCTATTCTGTGTATATGGGGAAGGGGGGAGGGGACGATGGAGGGCTAGCATCAAACTCTTTTTGTTTTCCCCGACAAATCAAAAACATGAATGGGGTTAGCATTGTTTATGGAGGACATTAATGTTCCCTTTCTACTTTTTTTTAGTTTGTGTGTTGTATATTTTTCCAACAAAGCTTTTATAGTTGTTCTAATCGTCGATCCTTGAATAATAAAAACACGGCCTAATAATTCCTTCTCTCCGGGTTTTTGCTCGGAAGGCTACAAATTTACGAGACAATTAAGTCTGTAAGGCTTGTGAAAACAGGCACTGTGACAATTGGTGTATTCAGCTCAGTTTCAAAGTCTAACGTTCCGGGGAACTCAACTAACTTGTTTAAGTAGAACATACGAAATTAAGACTGTTCGTCAATCAGAACAAATTATAAAATGTGCCAGGTGCAGCGAAGTACATTGACCGTCTCCGTTAATGATGTCGGGAAGCTGATGCCTTAAGACAAGAAATTAATTTACCAGCATTTCTAATTTCACGATATTATTATTATTATTATTATTATTATTATTATTATACTTCAATGACAAGGTCCTTGTATTTCAAGATCTTTTCCGCTTCCTTCTAAATTACATTTCTGTCGGTTGGTATTGCTATACCGATTAAGAGACAAGTTCAGTTATTATTATTATCTCCAATTTTTGCACATCCAGCTTTGTGTGACCATATTTGAAAGAATATATAAAGATTTCGTATTACTGCCTATAATTTAAGGCACCCATATAGTACAAGAACTTGTTCTCCTGTGTTGTTTGATTTGTATCCATACTGGAAGTGACGTCAAAAGTGCTGCTAAGAAAAACTATATAGCACTAAACGCATCTCCTGTAAAATAGTGTTAGCATTCCTGCTTCATATTGGGGGGGGGGGGGGGGGTGTTCCCCGGGTTGAAATCAGGACCAGAAGATACACTATTCAGACGAGTCACAACCGCTTCCTTCCACGTCTTTTCTAAATCAATGTTCAAAAATCATCACGTCATTCAACACTGATGTATCTGAGCTACTGACAGCAAAGCTAATTAATCACAAACAAATAATGCACCCCCCCATGTGAGTTGACGGGTCTTCTGTTCGTATTAGTAATTATGTTCTTCAATTACACGTCAATTGTAGGTTACTGACCTTTAACTTTGTAGCCTATAGTACAAACAAAAACAATGGGCAAGAAAGAGTTGAAAAATTTAATCAAATATTCAAGCAACATGGAGGCAAGATACAGATCCGGAAATCCGAATACATATGAAGCAAACAAAAATAATTATACAAACATATGTGGCTTTAAGACCGCTAATCATAACAGCACAAAAATACAAAATTCTAATTTTACATGTTATAATCGCTGTGACGATTAGTTCCTCAGGTTCCGAAGTAAAACACAATGAATGCTTGAAAACAAGGTTCTCAGTAGAATGTTTGGAACGAAGAAGGAATTTAATTTATTCGGTTACCAGTAAGGGTACTACATAAATGTGAATGATGGGCGAAAAATGCAGCACGGGCTTGGTAAATATGAAAAAATTGGAGAGGGGATTGGTCTATAACACTTGGGTATGAAAGGGGGTAAAATTGACCTTTAAAAAGGCGTGAAAATACGGACAGCATTCAGCTGGCTCGGGTCAAAATCCAATGGGCCACGGTAATATTCTTTCGGAGTATTATAGTTCCTTGATCCTCTAACAGCGATAAACGTTTCTAGAATGATCTTGAACTACAGACTTATTCATGACAGTATACAGACATAAACTACTACAAAAAGTATTACAAATATATATTGCAATGTCCCACCCATACACGTATTAGCTTAGTATATTAAAATGAGATTTATTATTATGTTCCCTGCACCCATTCCCCTGCTTTGATCGGCTATATCTCTTAGTTATAAAATGAACAGAAATGATATAGTATACTACCTATATTCCTCAAGGCTACATACTTTGTCACAAGTATCTCGTAACTGTCAGCAGGAACACAAACTTTTATATTAGACTGTGGATGACAAGTATACAATTATGTGAAAATCCCAGAACTTATATAAATTAGGGAATTCGGGCAGGGGCGAATCGTGCTCCAGAAGTCAGGTCGTTTGAAAACAATATTATTAAATCTACTAAAAAATTGCACAATAGTGCTACGGCAAGAAATGATAATAATAACAACCTGATACAATTCAAAACAATAATGGAACCTGTCTGTTAATTGATATAACAATACCAACTGACAAGAATGTAATTACGAAGGAAGCGGAGATCTTGAAATACAAGGACCTTCTCATTAAACTACAGAGAATGTGGAAAGTGAAAGCAAAAATAATCCCAATAATTATAGGAGCAACTGGAACTGTCTCCAAATAAATTAGAAAATATTTGGCCAAAATTCCGGGCGAACACATCAGGGACCTTCAGAAAACTTCCATTATAGGATCTTCATACATCATTCGAAAGACAGTGTCATAAAATATGTAGTCATCCCTCACAAAAAACCGTATAATAGTACATGTAACACATATTAAAAACATTTATTTCGGAAATAACTGCTGCACTATGTATCTCAGGGGCTAGGTTTGTCTAGGGTACATAGAAGTAAATACCCTATAAAGTCGTGAATAGAAGGAATAATTAAATTAATTTATTAAAGTGCTTGACAACAGCCAAAAAAAGCGAAAAACAGCCAAGCACTAGCAACAATACAAACATTACAATACAAAAGCAAACATACAATGAACTAAATATATAAATGTACAATATTAAGTTATTGCAAAATAGTAAATGAACTAAATATTATGCATAAGTAAAATAATAATTAAATTAAAATCAGTTCAATTTTGAACAAACAACATACAAAATAAATGTTATACTACATAAACAATAAAAAACAATGATTAGTGTTTAAAAATCTGACTGACATCAGTAAGCAAAATACAATCTTTAGATGTCGATGCCCCTACAGACTGCATTGGTAGCAGAAACACATCTGGCAGAGGGACTAGCCTTGAAATTGCGTTGTACAGTAAAGGTAGAGTAGTCTCTGATAGACTTAGTGGGTACGCAGAGACTAACTGTATCAAAAACAGATGAGCAAATAATTTTGCCTTTAAAAACATTAATGAGGAAAAGGGCATCCAAAAGCTTCCTCCTTAAATGCAACGATAAAAAATTTAATCTGACTAATATATCATCATAATTATAGGCACAAACGCCATTACAGAATCTAGTGTAACATAGAGCTACAAATTTCCTTTGAATCCTCTCCAATTTAAAGGAATCAGTATTAGTAACAGAGTTCCAAACAACGGATGCATACTCAATTTTGGAACGGACTAAAGTACTGTACAAAACCAAAAGGCTATCAACAGTGGAGAAGGAAGAAGAAATGTACCGAATCAAGCCAAGCATTTTTAAGCTATGTGTATATATGTAGTTAATGTGCTGATGAAAATAGAGCTTACAGTCCAATAGAACATCGAGATCTTTAACACAATGAGAGCGTGCCACCAGATTGTTACACAATTTGTAATTAAAGTAAATACTGTTTGTCTTTCGGGTGAACGATATAGCAGTCGTTTTACTTAAATTAAGTTGCATCCCATTCACAAGACACCAATTTTGCACTGAATGAATATCGTCCTGTAACAGTTTGCAGTCATAAACATCGCTAATACTACGATATATAATTAAGTCATCAGCAAATAAAAGGCACTGTGAGTTATGTATGGAGTCGCAAATATCATTAATAAATATATTAATATATTATATTATAATAATAATAATAATAAGCCGTTGTGTAGTAAAACATCTATTTTACATTCCTACAATGTTTGTGGATTAGCGGCACTCAACAAACCACACTGGAGAAATCGCCACATGTACGAAAGATCCAGAGCGATGACTGATAAGAATTATTCCGATTGCAGTTAATACGCTGTTACGATTAGAAAGATGTCCGACTCAAGTGCAAATTTATAACTAAATATACCGAAATAAATCATAATAGGTACGATTCCACGCGTATCTTCACAGCGTAAATGTCGTTATAAACTGCAGCTGTCTTGTTACGTGTAGTCATAAGTGCAAATAAAAACTTTTACGATTTCTCACTCCACCTACCAGAAAAGTTGAAATGAACGTCATATTACATGCCCAAAGCTAGCTACAATGCTTCCACAAATCCGCGTAAGGAAGCGTTAAAGTTTCTCGTACGGTCGGTGCAACAAGAATTCGTCGTCCTGTTCTGATTTGTTATTATTATTAAAGGCAAATGTTGCAGTGCCACAGCTCAGGAAACTACACGCTAGTGTCCAAAAGTTCAATCCCGGGCGAGTCCTAAATCGACAGTAGCACAGCAATTATCCATTAAAGATACTCCGATACGCTTTCCTAAGTATTCTGAAACAACGCCAATTACAATTTATTCTTCGGCCAATGTGCAAGCCTGTGCATTTCAGTGTTCATAAGCGCTACAAATCCATTGCAAGCTCTATTTAGTTGCTACTTTTTTTGGGTGGTCCTGGCCTGCTTCTTGCAAAAGTGGGAACCTTTTAATTATGTCTTATAAATATCATTCATTGAATACGTCTACATGAGAGAAAAAAACTTGAAAGAGTAAAAATAAATTACAATGTGCCATATCACAGACGTTACATGATGGTGTGATAACTCGATTACAGAAAATGTCGATTGTGATCCTGACAAACCCGAAGAAACTTATACTGCGTGCGAATAAAACATAATCTGAAATGCATTCTTATGAACGGCATGAGAGACAAATTTCATTTATTTAGTTTCATTGAGATGTTTCATAACAATTTTCATTATTTAACAATATGCATCTTTAAAATTACTAGTTTTATAGTAGCCAATCATTACTTCGTAATATAACACTACTAGCGTACTAATATGATATTGAACTTTTGAGTAGTAATATATTCAAGAAGAATCTGTAATTTATGTCAAGAAATTTTTTTGGTAGAATGCAAAATAATACTGCGGTTCTTCGAAATCTATGAGTTTAGCTTTAGGTTAGCTTGTATGGAGATAACTAATGAATCACTTTCGGTGAAAACTTAAGTATAATGAATCATTGTATACAGGCATGTCAATGTGAGTATGAAATGTTGCTCACATGTGACTAATTACAGACACGGCGACAGTGCGATCCCTGAGATTTATATCTGAAAAATAAAAGTACAAAGATCAACTGGTTAATGATGTTTAAGGAAATATTTCCTCTTTACATTGAAAATCGCAAAAAAGGCTTAAATACAAAATACTGACTGCTAAAGTAGGCGGTACGCAGTTACGTTTATCTCAAACAGCTTTTCTTAACCCTCTGAATCACTGTGGTAAGCTATAGGCGTGTGCAAACCGGATTTTAATCCCATCTACATAGTGTGCACGTTTTATATCCCTAAACAACTGTACTCAAAACCAATCACTCTTCACTTCGCATGAATTCTGCCTTAGTCCCCATGCAAATAAAACCACCAATTTCTAGTAATAAACACTGCAAAACAATTAGACAAAGCTTGAAGCAAATGGTCAGAACATGCTCCATAATTAACACTTTCCTTCACTGTAGGTTTGTATTTCCTTTTCTGCAATGAGTTCTGGATTATGGAGCTGTGTTATTTTATGGTCATTTGCCAATCTATCGGAGGAACCTATGGTCTCCGTCTCCTACAACAAGGATGGAGCCTTCACATTCCTGCGAAACATAGTAACGACATTACACAGCGTTAGTAACGCCATTAAAAAGTAAAATCTCATGTAGGTAACATTTCTGTTCAGCACACTGGTTAATAAATATCTATTTTCAGTGTGTACGCGAGCAAGTGCGCGTGTGTGTGTCGGAGGAATCCAGCCGAGCAGCAGGGGGGAGGAAGGTGATTTACGAAATCTGTAGATTAAGTAGTTCAGAACATTTCTAAAGTTATTCGTCATTGTCCCCGAATTTTGTAACATTACTGATATATAGCTAAAATGAGAGAACCGGACATGTAACAAGTAAATGGCCCACAAGGCCAACTTCTGTCTGCACAGACAAAGACAGCAAACTAATCCGGGAAAAAATCATCATCATAAAATGCCAGTGTGCGCATAAAATAGGCTACTCATGAGCAACAGATTTTTAGCATCTCTTCTTTTGTGCCTTCCATTTTTTGTTTTATTTCTTTTCCATTCTACATTTTTATCAAACAGTAGTCGGTGGTTGTAGTGATGAGTCTTTGAGGTGATCTGTATTCATTACATTACTTTGCGTTTCCCCTCATCCTTACATATCTTCAAAGTCCGCCCTCTCTGCAGCTCTCAAAGTACAAAATGGAAACTGAAAGTATTTTTTTAATACGAAACCGCTTGTAGCTCTCTCTCTCTCTCTTTTCTCTCTTAGTCATGTCATCGTTTCGCAGTCCTGTTACACCCAAACGCACAAAAAATTAACTCCATCTACTGAAACACTCCAGCAACTCAACCATGTTGTAAGAGCTAAAGTATTGATCTCAAATAATCGAAATTTAGAGATGGCCGTAATCCTCAACGGGCTGTGCAGACAAGTTCGAAGTAATTATAATATTCTACCTGACACACTTAAGAGCCGGGATAGCTCAGTCAGTATAGTGACTAGCTACGGGCTGGACGACCGGGGTTCGATCCCCAACGGGGACAGAGGATTTTTCCTCTAGCCTCTGCGTCCAGACCGGCTCTGGGGCCCACCCAGCCTCCTCTACAATGGGTACCGGGGTCCTTTCCCGGGGGTAAAGCCGGTCGGGGCGTGATGTTGATCACTCACCCCCATCTAGTGCCGAGGTCAAGAAAGGGGGGAGCTATACCTCCACTCACCCCAAACGCCTACATGGCGTATAGTGGGACAAACTTTACTTTACTTTTTACCTGACACACTTATGATATTTAAAGAATCACGGTTACCTTAATTCATGCTGGAAAAAGAACGACAGTGCGACATACCAAACGTAACTGACTGGCTGCTTGTCTCACATTCTTCTTTCTAAGTTATTGATATTCGTGAGGCCAAGAAATTCTACCACTTTCATGACACCCGAATTCTCATTACCGTTTCACAAGGACTTGCCACTGGCCTAGGTGCACAAGATAATCCAGGCCCGTCTTAAATCGCGTAACTGTATAACTTCCTAACTCAATCTTTAAATTCAAAGGACGTTGTTTAACCATGCCAGCGTACTTAAGGCAAGAGTCTGCCTCTTCTGCACTGAAAAAAGAAAGTATCCATATAAGACCACAGCCAAAGACATTCAGAGAGAAACTAGACCATCAGTTCAAGTAGGTCTTAACCCCCACCCCACCCACACCACTTCGTGACACTCAAGATCGGGCAACATGTCAAGAAGATCAAATTGATTCTGCCTTGTTCTGACATAGTGAAATGATGTTCCTGTACGTCTGTTGACATTTCTTTAGATATGGGTGTAGTTTCCTTGTCAGACTTTTATAATGAAAATTAGATATTGTACTCAGAAAATGGAAACTACAACTAGACCTATTTAATATTTATATAAGCTTCATTGCTAATACTTGAGTAACATTTTTGTGTCGAAAAATAAAATGTTCTTACATCAAAGAGTAAGGACGGAAAGTAAAGACTAGATAAAAGCAAATAAATATATCAATGTTAAATAGCCCAAAAGTGTATATTTCACAAAAATATATCATTAAACAATATCATTTCAGATCAGTCGACAATCCTATACGAAGGAATACGAAAACACATTGAATACTGGAACGGATGGATTAATTACCACACGAGTAAGAATTACAAAAAATACGTATGACAAATTATCAATTTTCTGTAATTTTAATTCAGTCGCCGATCAACTCCAACTTATATATAGAATCAGTACGTCAACTATATTACTATCCTGTAATTCTTTTAATTTATAAGATTCAAGTTATAGTGGTCTAACATAATTAATACCGACCAAGCAAGTTGCGTCAATTTCGCATGATGCAGTGTCTCACTGCCTCCCTTAATACATCGCTGTAAGCATACCTGTCTCTAACACGAGAGAGACAAAAATTAATTTAAATATCAACAAAGTTCACGTGTAAGCAAAAGGGAGGGAAGGCTTACAGCACGCATCCAAGATGTCTGGGCAGAAATTCTAATGCTTTACTATATCCTATTTTTTTTGTTACAGATCACACAGAAGTAAATAAAAAACCTTGTGAAACAAAGACTGTTTTTTTTCATATGACAAAACTGAATTGGAGTATGCAAAACTTCTCATGGAAAGTTAAAAACTTCCTTGAATAACTACAGTTTCCAATCTTCTTAAACAAACCACAGAATGAGATGTGTACAAACAGCAATCTTGTTAAAAATGATGGTCGTGCTAAATAATAAAGACAAAGTTTTGCAACTAACGTTCAAAACATGTCTTATGCAGAAACACCGTTGCCTTGAAAGGAAAAATAGAAGCTCTGAGACAGTCGTTACGGTGAAATCCAAATGATTACTGCCGTGAAACGCTTGGTCGTATAAAACATTTTAACTGAATTTCATCATACCATGCCTAAGAATAGTATGAACAGGAATAAAATTTTCGTTGTCTGACAACAAGAGGTTTACTTACTTCGTGAATGTCGAAGGTAGGTAGTATATGCAAGAGGCTCCTCAGATCCTCAAACGATTAAGTTCGCCGCCTTCTTAATTATATCCTCCTTACAGACAAACAATACGACTTTTAAGTTTCGTTGTGTTATAAACTAGCTTGCCACTGATAACGAAATCTTAATAGAACAATACAAGTCACCTCAAGGAAGATGGTGACCCAACTTCCGAAACGTCGTGTGTATAAAATGCTGGCGAATCTGGACAGTGTCAAACATGATGCACGTATAAAGAATCAACCTTTGTCACACATCTTTAAAAAATTACTGTCTTCAGTCTAAGTTTCTACAGTTAAAAGTCATGCGTACACGTTTGAATATTTCATTGCGTTTCTCAACCACTGAGCCTATTCCTGGGGCGAAAACCGGCCAAAGGGTAAACACGACTGTGCATTTGTGAACGTGCGTGTCACAGGCGTCAAGAAGTGCAGGGTTAGCGCCACCTGTTCCCCTACAAATATTTCCATAAGAACGGCCTCAGTCATTTGACAAATATAAGGTTTGAAGTTTTCACAGCGGTGAGTATGAAGATTCCTGTCTTCTGGGTTGCGCTGTGTAGTCTGGTTGATGTTAGCCAACGTTTCAGAGGTCATACTGCCTCAGTCATCAGGGCATGGACACACACGCAAGAAATCTGCATATCGTAAGAACGCTGTGTTATGCGGGCACAGCTCTATATACAAGAGAACACAAATAAAATAAAAACGTATCCAAGTACGAAGTGAAAATGCCAGTAATATTACTCCAACTTGTTCACTTCCAATGAAATTGTTTGGTAGGATCGTATTGTCGGACATAGCAGTAAGCAGCATGACAGCTGAAGGGGTTATAAGATACCATGATCGTACGTACAGTCAGTTCAGTGGTTAAAATGTGTACAGCCGTAAACGTACAAGTGTCTTCTGTGGTAAAAGAGGGGCGAACCATTGCTTCTGCTGTGTACATAACTGAATACGAAGACACGTAGAAGCTGTCAAGTAAGCAATGTCTTTACGCCATCTTCTAATAACAAGAAGCAGAAAAGAGAAGACCGCCTCCAATTTTATCACCCACAACAGCCAACTTCTCTTCTCGCCCTAACATCAATATATAGTAGTAAGATCTACGATCTCGTATATCGAATAGTTCAGGGATTTCGGCAAGATTGTGAAGAAGTAAATAAAGCTATCACGCCACGCGGTATGTAGGCGCTCAGGGGGGAGAGGTGGTATGGCTACTACTCATTCTCAACTTCGGCACTAAATGGGGGTGAGTGGTCAGTGTCACGACCAGCCCATGCTTTACCCCAGTGGAAAAAAACCCCAGTAACTAGTAACTGGGTAGGCTCCACATGCTACAAGAAAATCCTCTGCCTCTGCCCCTGGCGGGGATCGAATCCCAATCATCCAGCCCGTAGTCAGCCGCTATACTGACTGAGCTACCCAGCTCTTGAAGAAGTAAATATAAAACTGTAAATGTATTGTGCACATGATCCATAACATTTTCTCCGACATATTAATTCTCAATAAATACCGAGTCACGAATTGCGAAAATTATGTTCGTAATGGAAGGTGACTCTTCGTAAGAAGACTGCGTTATAGGCTGGTAGGCAGGGTTCGATTCCCGGCAGGGCAGGATTTCCCTCTTCGCCACAACGTCAAGACCGTCGCTGGGACCCATTCTTCCGCCTACCCAATCGGAACTGTTTCCTTCGTCGAGGGTAAGAGCTAACCACTCACCTCTATGTATTGCTGAAGTTAAAAATAAGAGGCGCTGTACACTGACCCCCTACAATGCATGGCGTGGTGCTTACTTAAGCTCCAGGGACAACTTTACTTTACCCTTAATGTATTATGGTTATTCGGAAACCTCTCACCCACAAGGCAGTAAGCAGCTTTCGAGAGGTTCGCTTACATTAGTTTAAGTAATGGCTTAGACGTTTCATCAAGAATAGGGTAAAGCAGACTAAAACCATGGTGTAATCTTATTAAGTAACAAGTTCTCGGAAGAAATAATGACGCCTTTTTTCATCAAAGTGCTTCAGCTCATTTGTTACAACCACTGCATTGGTAATACTGAATGCATATAAATAAAACTATTTCTAAAGTACGGCTTAAATGCAAACGGCAATAAAATTAATGTGCACTTAATCCTTTCTTTATCAAAGAACTATATTAATGCTCACAGGGTTCGATGGAAATTAATTAAACAAGTTAAAACTGGAAAATAATTTACTTGGTAACAGATTTATCAAAAGTTTTATGATACTCACCCCCTGCTAAGTAGATTCCTTATCGGGAAATGGGCATTCACCATTCAGCTTCTCAAATGTGTATTTTAATACCTGCAATTAATAATCACAATTTATTAAACGACTATTTAAAATTATTCTCAGATGCACACACTCTAGTAGAAACATGTCTATGTGCAATTTGAACATGGAGTGATGTACCTGCAAATCTACCAACGGTTCTCTTCAGAACAATTTAAATATTCTTAACCCTCGTTAAAAGTATCAGATCTGAGGAGCCAACAACAGTAACACGACCTAATAAAATTAATAACTTAACTATGCATGTTAATGAAGATGTTCTTCTAGTCACAACACTGGCGGTGATGTCTGCAGGTTGCTTCGTTAACAGCCATGATTCAAAGGAACCATGGAGCTTGATCATTATTACTCAAGAATGGCACCCAAGGTCGTTGTTGTACGAAGTCAGTGGAGTGTGCCCAAAATAACGTCGTTCCCACTGTTGTACCAATGTGCTTCATATATGACCTCGTTCCCCACTTTTGCAACAGTGTTTTAACAATGGCCTCGGCCCAATGTTGTGTCCAACAATGACCTCGGTTCCCACTGTTGCAACGAGCTATAACAAACACCCTGGGCCATGTGGGTTGCTTAGTTCCTAGGAAAAAAGCAGGAGACAAACAGACATGGACGGTTCCACGTGTTCTTCGCTCATCATGAACGCGAAAAATAACTAAGAACAGCGTTCTATTCTGCAGAAACTGTGACATAACAAAACTTTCCCGCAACACCTTTAACAGCTGTTGCACAACAACTAAATGGTTAAAAACAATTCTCTGATTTCCAGACTCGATGTTAAATTGAAAGACGGGCAGCATAGTACGATCGATTAAACGGAGGTATGGAAGCTGTTTACAAACGCGCAATGAACCATTATGCTTGCTGCTGGGTAGAATTCTATCTTGTCATCCTTCACCGCTTCCCGGCAGTCTAGACCAGGGGTGCTAAAGATTTCTGACGCACTGCAATTAAATGTGACATTTCAATTATGTACTTGCACAGAAACGTAAGAAGAATCAGCAATGCAACTGCTCTAACTTCACCTGCAGCTGGATCCACGAACGACAAAGGACTTTCTTATTCCAATGCAAGAACTTATCAACAGTGACGACTGTGGACGCTAGTGTGGCGATTATGCTGCATAGGCCGGTTTTGAATCGAAATTCACCCGGATAACCATTCATTCTACACATTTCGTGGTTTTCATCAGTCTCTTCAGGCGAGTAACGAAAGTGTTCGACGGATTATCATTTTCATTTCACAGAGGCTGCCAAAAGCGTCATTAACTTATAAAGTTGTAATTCATCATCGGTTATAAAATTGTAGTTATAGGGGAGTTTAGTATTGTATTCTTCTCCTCTTGGTACTGATACACATTTATGTCAAGAAGATTTATAAGGGCTCAGGCGGTTAGTCGCCAGGTTCCCACCGTGTAAGTCCGGGTTCGGACAGTCCAAGTGGAATTCATGGTGGACAAAGCACGTCTACAGCTTTCTCACCAAGTCCTTCGCTTTTCCCATGTACCACTCTACCGCTGCCCCAAATTAACCCACGTACAGACTGCGGGGATGGTTCCGCTAATGGCCGCTGTTCCAAATACATCTTACCTCGTCGTAACATTAGGAAGGTTTTATGAAAAAAATATGTTGTATGAGAAAATAAGAGAGCGATGTTTAGAAATTTCGTCCAATAAAAGCAGCATGGCGGAAACAACTTCTGAACTGGGAATATATATATATATATATATATATATATATATATATATATATATATATACACACACACATACTCGCATCTGACCCACTATACGCCAAGTAGGCGCTAGGGGGGGAGCCGGTATAGCTCCTACTCATTCTTAACCTCGACACTAGATGGGGTTCAGTAGTCGGCATCACGCCCCGGCCGCGCTTTACCCCAAGGAAAGTACCTTGATACCCATTGGATAGGAGGCTGGGTGGACCCCAGAGCC
Organism: Zootermopsis nevadensis; assembly: GCF_977971745.1. NCBI lineage: Eukaryota > Metazoa > Arthropoda > Insecta > Blattodea > Termopsidae > Zootermopsis > Zootermopsis nevadensis. The sequence goes on along the minus strand of NW_028259151.1, from coordinate 981,189 downwards.
AGTCTGGACGCAGAGGCTAGAGGAAAAATCCTCTGCTCCTCACGGGGATCGAACCCAAGTCGTCCAGTCCGTAAGCAGTCACTATACTGACAGCTAACCCGGCTGGCTGTCTGGCTGGATATCTCTCTCTCTCTCTCAATCTCGATATATATCCGAGGAGTCGAACAATGCCAAAAAGATATATTTCCTGTTCTTGAGAAAAATTCATTAACAGATATGGGAGGAAATTTTAATGAGTGTGTCCAACCTACAGAATTTTTCCTTCTATACAATGATAAAGTACTCAAGAAGTTGTCACAAACACAAAGCGAGTCATCAGTGACACAAGAAATAAATGACATTCTATTCCAGTCCAGGCGGAAACGAAACCGTTTTGATGTACAGCCAGGGCGAAGTGTCGCTAAGACTGATGAATCATCATACTCAAGTCATACAGACGTAATCATCCGGACACAGCCATTGGTTCAACTAGCAATAAAAGAGGCTATGATGCAGCGACTACTCCATCGGGAGGAGGCTCAGAAGTGCTACGTAAGGATTTCAACACCGGAAATCAACACTGCAAAGCGTGTGCTGGTGAAATTTTGTTCTAGCTTCAGGAAAAACAAAAACAGATTTATAGGTATGCGTGTAGTATTCTTGACATTATATATATATATATATATTTATATATATATATATATATGTACTGGAGGTAAAGGCCTTCAAAGCACTAAGCAGAAGGCAGTTGAATATTATATAAATAGCACATAAGGAAGACATCATATCCACAAAATAAGACCCAGCTGCAAACACTGGAAGTAAAACCATAATCTAAGTTTTCTAAAGCAATATCGATCTTAAGAAAATATGATAATTGTAACTGTCTATTCACACTTTAACAAATGTCTTCAGTAACTATTTCATATAATTTATTTGCAGTATCCTTAAAATTAATCACTCGATCAAATTCACCCCAGTTTCAAAATATTTTAAATGTTAACAAGAAATCTAAACCATGGGAAATAATTTTCTGCTCTGACGCATTTGTCTGGAGCCAACTTTGATTACCGCTAATAAAATTATGGCGCATCAATCACCCCACCCACAATATTTCGTTGTGGTCAATTACGCCAAGAAGGCTTTCTTTTTGTAGACATCTGACGTCATGTCTGTGTCCCTTCCACAAGAACATTTCATCTTGGTTGAGCCTAATTAATCCCAACACGCCGATTCATATTGCCTTAATCTATCCGAATTTCATAATCATGAGTCAAATACACGGCGAATAAGTAACCCTTTAAGGACAATTACGTTATTCTCTGTAAAACATATCTGGTAATATTAGTTTCATTAATTCAAAATCATTTGTTGAGATGATCTGCACTTTCCGACGTCATTTATATTAGGTGGGATTTCAGGTTCTCACGGCGAGAACAGAAAAGCGAGGAGATTGGAAGGAATAAAGATATTTGTAGAGGCTGAATATAATCTAAATTAAGACGACTATCTTCTGAAGACGTTGCGCCGTGTTGTCTGGTATTAGTTTCCCGACGTTTCATAGTCACAAATAGTTACCAGTTATCAACTGCTTATCATTATTTAATAACTAGAAAACTACCTATGCTCTGAGACCAGACAAGTGCGTGGGTAAGAGACCAAGTCTCAAATTTTGACCCGAGGGTCAAATGTGTTAATTGGATGGTGATACGTGGAGCAACGGTTGAATGATGATCAACGAGGGAAAAATCAAATTCGGAGAACAGTCTGTTCGAGTGCATTTTCATCCACCATGAATCTCACCGGATGTAACCTGAGCTTGAAAACAGGTCTCCGGGCCGTTAAAAGCCAATTATGTCACTCTTGCTGTTTAACAGCACAGTTATTTCGTCTCAGTTTCGATGTAAGAATTAACATTACATATGTGTCTGCAACTTGCTACCGTAAATTTTACGAATATAACTTTGGGGCTAATCAATCTTGTTTTACTTAACGACGATTTTGAAGAACATTGAATAAACAATGTCGATTGACAGACTTATTCCAAATAATGACCTCCAGAATATTTTAAAGGTAACATAATTATCTCAACTGTAAGATAGCACAGGAAGCCACTAAAGGAAACAATGAGAAAGCCGGTCTCCGGAGCAAGAATCGAATACAGGAAATCCCGAAAATAAACCAGGGACGCTAATCACAACACAACGACGTTCAGCGAGACTAATATAAATTACGGTGGTTATAATACGGCTGTGAATAACAATTTAAATGATTCCATGATATTGTGCGAGACAGTCTGAGACTGGTAGCCTATTTTCTTAAGGAAATCACGACAAATATAAAAATATAAGTCGCCGTAGCCAATTCAAGATTCAATTCAATTAACTTCCGAATGCACAACGGACGAGCAACTCGTGAACCGCTACAATTAACCTCGAGCCCAAGTTTTAACAGTACGCTAGAATTAATCATACAGTCCACGCATCCTTTCAAGACTTCATTACCACATCTGGCCTTCAATAAGTTTTTCGAGCGGAATGGACTTATGACTAATTCGTTACACACTGAAAATAAAGTTAAAACGTCCTCAGTGCCTCAGAACCAAGCCACAGCAGTGCATATAAGAGCTGAGGTACAAAAAAAAAAAATTCTTGACTTCAAGTCCACATGAAACAGAGTGGTGAGCTTCACGTTTCGACATTTCTATCACAAATACCAATCGGAAAAAAGGACTGGTTGACCCCAGGGCCCCTCTGTCCCTGGTGACGAATAGTCAACATCTCACCCTGGATGTGCGCTGGATTAATTCGCCTCTTTAAAGAGAATAGCGGTGGGCTCTCTTAAACAAGGCGATGAAACTTCGCGCGTCGGTAAGGGCTGAGAATTTCTGGAATAATTGCGTGACTGTTGGCTTCTATAGGTCTTTGCTCCATAGAGTTAAACTATAGAAAATTCAGTATCCTCTGGTAGTGTATCAGTGGTGGATCTAATGCCGCCCTCACATCACAAGTTCGTTAGTTGGTGTTATTGATGACAGGACATTACTAGGTGGAAAGGGAGAATGTCCACTAGTAGTATAATGATAATACTACGAGGCTCGTCCACAAAGTAAGTTTCCCTGGGGCCGTTTACAGAAACAAAACACAATTTCATGGAAATATTTATTGCAACAGATACAGCAAGTGTCCAGCTATTTTTAAACATATTCGCCACCGGAATTGAGACATTTGTCATACCGTGGGACCAACTTTTAATACCTGTGTCGTAGAAGTCTGCCGCCTGGGATTGGAACCACTGTGTGACAACCATCTCCGCCTCTCTGTCATTCTCAAAACGCTGACGCTGACCGGACAGGAATTTCTTGAGGTGTAGGAAAAGATGGAAATCACTGGGAGCGAGGTCCGGGCTGTAGGGTGAATGATTAAACACCTCCCAGCTGAACTCCTGCAGGAGACTTGCTGTCCGTCGAGCCGTGTGCGGCCTAGCGTTATCACTGACCGCACTTCACAGTCGGCGGGAGCTGGAATAAGAACCTCCATCTTCAACAGCTGCAACGATGCTACTGTGAGAACGCGGGAAGTACCGTTAGTGCATGCGCCATGCTATGTCATTGCTCTATCACGTACGCACAGTCGCTTCGCGCAATATAAGGTTTGCTAGCTGCGGGACGAGTGGGAAACTTACTTTGTGGACGCGCCTAGTAATTTCAATTAAGATACTTCAGTTGGTTCAGAAATTAACAGAGGAGAACAGATACAAGAATACGCTTCCTTGCTGATACCATATAAAATAAGGTAAGCAAGCTACAAATGCAGGCCTTGGGATGAGCATCCAAAGCTCGTGCAAGAAATACACTTCCTTTCCAAGACTGTTGAAGCCAGTGCTAACGTTGCCACAGAGAGTGAACGGTCACTGTGCTCGAAAGTGAACAACACAGCTTATACGACATTTGATCATCAATGTCGTAAGAAGGTGTGAATTCCATTAGTCTTCTTCGTGGTGGGCCTGAATGACTCCAGCCTTAGGTAAAAATCGAAACACGTAGTTAAATTTGAATGAAGTTGTACAGTTATATAAATAAGGTGAAACAATAAGAAACAGAACACTTATAAAAAAATTCATAGTATTAGGCTGTTTGCAACCCACCACGTCAAATGTGAGCAGGTGCTTCAATGGCTTCCCGATAGTTCCAGTTATAATTCGCAGAACAAACTATTTCTTAATTATTATGTGTTTCAGGCACTTGCAACAGATTCAATGAATGAAAATCCTTTATTATCTTTAATAGAACAAAATTTCGGAATGAGTTTGCAGAACAGTTTTATAACTTGTAAACTAAATACAAGACAGGATACTGGAGAATATTAAGTACTGAGAACTCATCAATGCCAGCTCGTCACATTATATCTTAAGTGTAATACAATGAATAAGTGACAAATGGGATGGGCACGAGAAATCAAGGAAAGCATGTGAAGTTTCCGGTTGTAGACGTTATGAGAAGAGATTATTGGTGCCCTCACGTAGATGAAATGATAGCAAATCCGGTTTTAGACAAACTGGCTATGAGGATAAGAAGTGAAATATAATAGCTCAGGATACGGACAAATAACAGATGATTTAGATGCCAGCTATTAACATTCATCTTAAGTGAAAGAGAATTTCCAGATCAGGTGAAAAAGAAGGTTTGCCTTTTTCTGAAGACGTTCGTGTCCCTTCGAGTTAGACACATGGTGACTTACAATGTCAAAACAAAAGCATTACTGCAAAATAACTGTAATATTTCCAAACCTCCAGTCTAGACAGCTCGTTGTTGCCATCATCTGGAACGCTCCAGTAGCCAAGCAAGTAATAACGCTTCACACTTCATCTGCATACTAGCCACAAACGGCAGTCCTACTTGGAACATTAATTACTGCGAGCAAGTAGAAAGAATTAAGTCCTCGCTTTCTAAATTACGCCATATTTAAAATCCATGAAATACTGATAAAACACCGTAGAGATTATAATTCTGTAACTGCTTTTTCGTCTAAGAAGAGAAAAATAGGTAATTTCCAAAAACAAATGTTTTAGTTGCGCATCATGAAGTCCGGCGTTGGCAGCTGGGCTAAATTCGGGAAAGAAAAATTGCCTCCTAAAGAAAAACGTCATAGAAAATGAGAATAAATCGGAACTACAATAAGAAGAAAAAGCCTGTAACTTACAACAGAAAAAAATTCATTTAAAACTGTGCTTATTGCGGCAGCCGAAAAGTGGAAATAGCAGTTTGGAAGCTGACGTTTAGAAACATGCGATAAACTTACATCTAAACAGAAAACTGCCCACAAAATTAAACGGCGCTAGTAGTTTAAAGAGGTAGGGATCGCCACTCTTTTGGAACAGACGACCATTAGGATCAATCCTTGGTATTTTAGTCAGCAGCCTACCGCTGGCATCCCAGCTGCGTTTACATGGTCAACTCATATCTATTTAAATGACATGGAAATAGTTTCTTCCAATGTCGGGCCTCTTAGAATTCCGTGACAACGCCATAATTTATGTAACTTATGTATTAAAAGATATTACAAACAACTGGACAATGAAGTAAGTATATACGCATATTACTAAAACAATGGAAGAATAACAACCTTGCAGTCTTAGTTACATACTCCAGCGCTATAATCATAAACATCTAGAAAGAAGGAATCCCTTTACGGTATCAGTTGAGAACTAATGCATCAAAAGCAGATATCCTTAAACAAAGTAAAAAGACATATAAACAATGTGGCGAGTTGTCACGCAGAATGTCAGCCTTTTTAACGTGACACTGATAAACGTCCACACAAAGAGCCAACGGATTGCCGCTACGAGCAACTTTAATCAAAAGATCAGTCTACAACAACAAGAAACTTTGTGGTACCTTAAAGATTTTCTGTACTTTCATTTAACAGAAAGAACAAAACGACTTGTGCTATAGGATCAGAATTTTCTGAACCAGCCATATTTGACGAAAAATATTTAAGGTCTATAAATACAATGTATGACGACAATGAGGTACCTATACTGTGAGCATGGAGATTAGAAATAAATACAAAATTGTAGACCGAAAACATGAAGAAAAGGGGTCACTTGGGAGGCCCAGACATAGATAAAAATAAAATTTAATTAAAAATGGGATAATAAGGTATGGATGGACTGGATTGATCTAAGGTTTGCAGGTTTCTGAGTATGCTGTCACACAATGTGTACAATTATTCTGCTGGAATTTATTCGCCGTCTATCATTTCCGTCTTCGGATAGGAAACCAAAACTCTACTCAAGCTAGTCTCAACCTTGGACTGGGTCAATCGCGGTTTGATCCTCCCACAGGAAGACGAAGGTAGAAACAACCTCCGAAGCGTTGTCCTTTTTATTAAAACACTTATGGGTACAGTCCAACAAAATAATAAAATACATTGGGTTTATCTGGTTCTGAAAAACGTCCAGTGCCCGATCTAAATAACCGGATAATTAGGCGATTCAAATACGTGCACACCAGTGTCTAGGAATGTGTATGAAAAATTAAGTTTCAAGATTGCGAATATATGCGATGAATGAATATGATTGAGACAACGATAGTCTTGGTATTAGATAAACAAGACAAATATGGTGGGTATGAGGCATGGGAATAATAAACGAAATTAAGAAATAAACGAGACATTAAAAAATCATACTATAGTGACAAATAGATCCTTCAGCAAACCGTATACGTTTTAATATTGGTTCCGTTTCTGTCTTTAGAAACACATTTTATATGATTCTGTTTTTGATTACATATAAATCTCATTTTATTTGTTATTGTTCCCAAGTACTTGATTCTATCTAGTGCTTCAATAAACGGAGCTGAAGCTGCACAGATGACTGTAATAATAAAATAATAAATGTCTACCCACACCAGAAACCTAGCTATAAACAATAAAGAAAAGAAGGAAATGGGGGGAGGGGATAACAAACAAAACAAATAAAACGTTCCGAATATGTTTAAAGCTGTGCGACTTCAAACTTCGCCAGTGAAATATAAGAGTAACTACGTTTTCTTACAAGTTTCTGACGATGAAGAGGGTCACAATATGATCATAACCAACAAGGCATGGAAGGAGTTACAGAATGACGGAAAATTATACTCAACGAAACTTCACTAAAAGACCACAGCACGATGACAATACAAGGTCGTAATTCATCTGACACTTTTGATGTGGTATCTTATGCCATAAATCAAATAAACGAAATATAAAATACAATTATTTGTCCTGATTATCAACGTAAAGCATGCGATATTCGAATTCCCTGAAGCTATATGCACTTAACAAAAACGAAGTTGTTAATAATACTAGATTTCAAACAAGCCCGAAAAATGTAGTCCGTACCAGAATACACACAATATCCTCATGATTTCTTTACAGTGTGAATTAGACGTGTTAACTCAGCTTTATTCCATAGTTACCACTTCAACCGCCAGATCGCAGCGCCTTAATGTCTTAATACTTTCCTCGTCTGTCTAAAGCACGATTTTAAGGTCGTGCCGAAGAGCATGACCTCCACATAACATTTCATCCAAATCCGTCAAGTGGTTCTCGAGGTGAATCGACTGACTGAACGGACAACCAGCCCATAACGCGTTATCGCTATGCACTTCGTGCAAAGAACGCATAATAACGACCTACCCCTCCTGCCCCTCCCATATTTCGCACGCTGCAGCTGTGCGGCGAATCTGAAGGCCATTTCCAAACTCAGAGCCATGTATCTACAATTTTCATCTGCGTCTCTAACTGAATGCTGAGACAATACTTTGAAATATACCATAAATCCGTCCTTCCAAAAGCCATACCAGCCATCCAACCATGCTTATCTTACATGGCATTGGAATATGTAAAATATGCAGCTGACACGGTAAATGTAAATAATTTAAGAATTAGCCATCATCACCAGCAGCAAATTCAGAAATTAAAAGTACTTAGCTGTTCCGACTTAACAGCATCTCATGAAATCAGTCCCATCGTCTTTGTTGTCTCTGAATTACATAATATGGTACACTGACGTGGCATTTAATGATTAAGTAAAATTTAAATACAAAAATTTTAGAACCATTATATCCAACGTTCGGTGAAAGATGTGCGTTCATGTAAATACATGAACAAGTAAGTAAAATTTCATTCCAAAAGAGTGAATTAATGTTCTTCAGAAACAGGAATATTTAACCTTTCGTATTCGCCTTTTCTCAGAACAGACCTGTACTAACATTATGCATCCTCCCTTCCTAACCCTTTCGCCTTCTTCTGTCCTGTTTATATTAATATTCTATCTTTTCCAGAAGCATAGGGCGCGCGATATAAACACCCTCATACTTTAATGCCAAAAACACTCACATGGTGAACATTGCTCTCACGAACGAGACTCTTGAACCCGAGTTACAGAAATACAGCAATTATAACGGTTATAGGAAATACCACTGAAGAAGGCAGCCGTCATCATAAAAGTATGGAACTATATCTGAAGTGGATAAAGTACCTGGTTTGAGAGTAATTGTGATGAGTCAACCTCATAGCCCAAAATAGCCATTTTCCACGCAGTTAGTTTTCTTGGGTGTTTCTAACATGAATTCCTAAGACCTTACACAACAGTTATTATCCTTTGGCCCTTACACAGACACACAAACATGTAGAGGACTGGAATAGCTACAAATAACTTTCATGTGCGAAATGTATAATACCGGTAATTATCGATTCCTTCATATCGATAACCGATAATAATAAATCACAACGAACTAAGGGGGAATGCAATACTAAGGCATGCCATTACGTCGGCCCATGTACGCTGTACGTTATTACCGCACTATGAGTATTATAATCTACATACATAAGTGTAAATAGCACGGCATATTATAAGGTGCGTTGTGATTTAAGGCCTGTCTTATTCAACGCAATAATCACAAGCTTCAAGTGTCACAGGGTGCACGTTGGAATGTTTCGTCTTAGAATTTAGTGAAAGTATTTGAACACAATTTGGTGAGGGTGTCTAACTTAAAACTTGTCGAGCGATTCTTAGTTAGGCCTATGAGACACTACTCTTTTACTGTGCATCGTAGCTTCAAGGTCATCCCCTAAGCCAGATGTGTTTCTGCCGCCAACACAGTCCGTGGAAGCAATGACGACTTGAACAAAGATCGTATTTTTAATCAACTTCTTAATTGCAATGATTTTTGTTAACTACAAAAGAGTTGGAACTTTTTATTGTATTTTACAGTGTTGATTTTAGTACAAGAATGTAACTGACATTCACAGCTGCTGAGTAATAATATTTTCTCAGGACCTCACTTCTAGAGCAGAATGTTCGCCACGGCCAAGAATGTTGTTACCTTACTCCTATTTATGGTGCGAAGAGTACTAATATATTCGTATACACCATGCAATGAAAGAAATGACGACGAAATATGTTTCAATAGGCAATTACCAGTACCTTTCAAATCAACACAATAAAGAGGAAGTTTTACTAGAAGCTAGCAGACAGATAGGGCTACAAGTAAATAAAGAAAACAACTAAGTACATGTTGGTATCCTATCAGCACACAGGCGAGCAAAATCATATTAAGCCGGCTAATAAATTCTTTGAAAGCGTAACGAAGTTAAAATATTTGGGAACAACAATAACAAATCAAAATCATATTCATGAGGAAGTTAAGAGGAGACTAAATTCTGGAGATGCTAGCTACTTTTCAGTTCAAAGTATTTTGTCTTCCCGTCTGATTTCTAAGAAACTGAAGATTTAAATATACAAAATAACAATTTTGCCTGGTGTTTTGTATGGGTGCGAATCATGGTCTCTAACTCTGAGGGAGGTGCCTGAGAATAGGGTGTTGAGGAGGATATTTGGGCCTAGGAGAGAAGACGATGGTGCATGGAGAAAACTGCGGGGTCTTTAAGTCAAGAAAAATGAGATGGGCGGGTCATGTGGCACGCATGGATGGGGCAAGATGTGTTCACCGGGTATGGGTCGGGTAGCCGAAGGGGTAGTGACCTCTGGGGAGACCTAGACGTAGATGGGAGGATAATCTGAGGCGGGATCTATGGAAGATAGGAGTTGAAGAAGATTGGATTTTGTTGGCCCAGGACAGGGTCCGGTGGAGGGCTTTGGTTAATTCGGTGATGAACTTTCGGGTTTCATAAGCTATCTAGTTAGTTTCAGATTCACATCTACTCACAGTTCTCGTCATTTTCAATTGGCCAAAGAATCGATCAGTAATTAAACAGCATAAATGAGCTGAATACTATCCACGGTTAATAACAGTGAGAGAGGGTTATAATTTGTTCACTCATGAGAAAGTTTTCCATCTCGGCGTGCGGCCTCAGCTGTACTGGAATTCAGGTCAAATAGCCTAAAGCAACGACTGAATACACATCGGGAGAATTGCTTTGATCCCGCGTTCTACCAGGTGGATTAACAGAAAGTGAAAACCTCCTTCATAGGCATATCCAAGGTTTTATACGTAGATTAATTATCTACAAGCACACAACATGAAGCCAACAGACCAAAACATCCAAATTACATAGCATCAACAAGATAAATATTTAAGAGAGTTAGTCAATTACAAAATGCATGCTACAATCTCGTTCAGAATCGTTAGTCTATCCGCCTCCTACCAAGAAACCCAAAGCCTACAATCTAATACAACACTACAAGTTTGTCTGTTATTTTGTACAGGTGTGAAGCTTCATCTTTCATCCTAATTAAAGAATATGGAGTTTGGAAGTTTTAGAATTGGGTGCTGATAAGAATATTTGGACCTGAGAAGGGTGGAATTAAAGAAAACTGAAGAATAAATTTCATAGTAAAGAGATGCAATTATCTATACTCTGCAATACATATTATTAGGAGTATATGGCGGGTAGGTCATGTAGCACGTATGGTAAGTATGAGAAATGCACACAGAATTTTAGTAACAAAATCTGAAGGAAAAAGTTCGCCTATGTGGGAAAGTAATAAAAAATGGATCTTAGGGAAACTGGGTTCCAGAGTTTTAATAATTCGTTACTTTGTACGTACTTCATTAGTGAAATATTTTCAAATTTGTCAGGGCGACTAGTTAGTGGCCAAGAAATGTAAGATATATGTAAAGTAACATGGGTTCGGTTCACAAAACTATTCTTTGCACGTCGTTCTACAGTTGTGTAGTGTCTCTCGTTTCCATGTGTATGCCTACAAAAAGTAGCCTAACGTACGTCCTTACAAAACGTTTACAGAGAAAAAACAGACATTATAAGATTTCAAAATTCCATTCCGGTGATAATAAGGATGGCAGTGTTCTGGGCTATAACGGTTACAGGCTTATGAAGAACGCGTCGCCCTCATGTTCACGTTCGAAGTACAGAGACGATGCATTCGAAACGTTCGTTTGAAACGTCATTAACTACGTAAAAGACTACAAATTAGAAGAATACCTCAATTCAAAACGAACAGATTTTACTCCAGTATTCAAACGATCGTGCATAATGTACACAGTGTGCAAAAAAGTAATGGAACTGACACAAAATAAAAGTACGCCGTATGAAGAGTTACTTTGGCAGTGCCGCTAACTGTAACCATTTGGGGTTGGGTCGTTGTTTCGTATGGAAGTGATCCGTGCATCGCGTATTACTGAGTCGTCAGAAACCGCACAATGGAACAACGTGACATCAAGTTTTGTGTAAGGTTGGGGAAAATCGACACTGAAACACATGAAATGTTACTAACAGCTTCTGGGGATGAGGTTTTAATCAGAGCACTAACATTTCGATGGTTTAAGCGTTTCCAAGAGGGCAGAGAGGATGTGGAAAATAAACCTCGTAGTGGACGACCGGAAATGACCGTCAACCCCGAATTAGTGGACAAAGTGAGCAATTTACTAACAAGAGACAGCCGACTGACACTAAGATTTATGGCAGGTGAACTAAATGAGAACAATAATAAAACGATAAGATCCATAATTATCAGACTTGGGTAAGAGAAAAACTTGCGCGAAGTTTATGCCACACTTTTTGCGTGATGAGGAAAAAATCAGACGAAGGATTTTGTACAAACAGCTGACGCTGAACCTGATTTTCTAAACACCATCATTAATGAGGACTAATCATGGTATTTCAGTATCATCCTAAGAACAAGAGGCAAAGCGCAGAATGACGATCACAGTTTGAGAGAAACGGGTAAAAAATACGTTGTCAGATGCATCTTTGTTTTTATTTTATTTCAGTATTATTAATTTTTTGTTGCATTATGCATGGTGGTTATCAGGATTATAGATATTCCTTAAAAGTTAACGGTAAAAGCCACAAGCCTTTCCTCAAACTTTCGAACTGTTCGATTTGTTGATCAGGGCAGTAATTGCTTAGACTCACACTTAGATAACTAAAATTGAACCGTATAAATAACAAATGCGTTGGTGCTAGAGAAAATTTAAATACCTGCAATGCAATATTAAATAAACAAAATAAGTGAGAAACGAACCTGAACATACAAATGCGTGCTGTGCAAGATTTGAATGTTTTTGAGTGAATCTGTAAAATAGCGTCTATATTCCGATTAACTCTACAATTTTCACACTATTTTGCGATATAACTACTTTCGGAGCCAGTTTTCAGTACACAGGTCAAGTATAACCATGCTGCTACTACTACTACTACTACTACTACTACTACTACTACTACTACTACTACTACTACTACTGTCTGTCTGTCTGTCTTTCCCTTTATGATTAGTCTTTACTCTTTAGCATCAGACTATGGAGGCGTACAAGGAGCTTGAAGGTGAACTCTCTGAGTTCTAGGTTTCGACACTGGCAGGAAGCGAGTGATCGGCGTCGCCCTGCAGTCGCTCTACACCAACTGAAAGAGCCGTCAGTACCCAGTGATGGCAACGAGAAAAGTCCCTGAGCAAGCCAGGGATAGAACCCCAGCTGTCCAGTCCGCAGCTAAACTATTTTACTGACTCCCAACTTGTAATCATTTAACTAAAGGATCGCGAAAAGCTGTCTCTAATATTAGTGGACATAAGCTGCAAGTATATGAAAGCAAAGTTTTCAGTACCGATTCGAAACGAGATACGTTTTACCGGGATCCCATATCATGACCAAACTGGTCCTCCCGATGGTTCTATTATTCTCTGCAACACCTCGTAATTGCATCTGTCTTCAAACGTCGTCGTCACGGTCACGAAGCTTAAATATTTAATGTAATTTCAATTCAGCAGATGGCATGTCGTGCTACAATCGATCAATCATTGTCGTACTGCTTACGCAACAACAATAAATTAATACAATATCTGAAGCTACTGTCACTAAAATGTGCATAGTTACATATTTAATTAAATTTTATTTCATCAAAGGCAAAGCAGGAGTTTTATTCTGCGGGGCTCAGGGACAGGTATCAGAGAAAACCCGGGTTTATACTGCATATGGAGGGTATCCGTATCAACTGCTAAGATTATGGAGAGGAAAATGAGATATCGTAGAATGATTGTCGGGAAAGGGGTAGTACTGAAACAAATGGCTGGAATCTTGTCAGTATCTTTATTCGGAAGGGGTCAATTACAATACAACCTGCCTGTAATTTGACGCCTAAGCCATGTTTCTATTGCCGGGTTTACAGTGGTGGTAGTAATAATTAAATATTTCTGAATTAAAGTTTTGCTCAGATGAAGTAATTTGTCTCAGCTCATCTGTATAAAATATTTCCCATTTATATCACAAATGCGTTATATAACGTCGCATAGTCCTTGTGAGGCATTTACGTTATACATTACGTCGATAAGACATTTAAGGAAGTGGCTATTAAACAGCAGACACTTTCCGGTAAATGGCCTGTCAGGTACCAAACACTTCCCATAGTTAAACACGTTTTAAAATACTGCATAATTTCAATGGTATTCTATTTCAAACACGGACTAGAATCCTTAAATATCATCGCATACTACTATGGTTCCTAACGTCACACATGCTATTTGAAGCCCCACGTAGAATCTGTATCTAATAATCTATGCAAGATCTATCAAGGTGGGTCAACAATGTAAACAAAATCATTTGTTATACGATAAACAAAAACTAACATCAGCATCTGATGGGCCATGCGTCTGAAACAAAATGGTTGCATGGTGATTTTTTTTGTATGAATCACTGGGCTGGAGTAATCTCACGAGAAAATAACACAGTATTGGGTACAGGCTCCGCCAAACGATAAGTGCAATGCAGGTAAGAATACATTCGAGCGGGCGTGCTTGGTGTGATAATGAAAGTACAGCACGACCATAACCAATCATGCGCATCGAACTTGAAACGCTTTTGTGTGGAATTGTGTGAAGTGATTTCAACACTGCTCCATACTGACTCATCAGAATGGGGGGGGGGGGGAGATCATCAGATGGGGGATGGACAAAGGGCCCGTTGCATTCCCAATTCAACAGAGACATACTCTCAATTATAACATTACTCCCTTCCTGTAAACCCTCACCTGTCACAGCAAGTACACTAAGCGACTGACATATTCTCGTGTGGTTCAAAGAGTAAACTTATTGCGTTTTAGATTCTGTAATGATGCTCTTAATACTTTAACTACAGAGACATCTCTTAAATTAGATAAGATGGTAGTTATGAGCAGCGAGTACATAAGATTAGGAAAAGCAATCGTCAAGGAAATCTTCGGGCATTCGGCTGAAAAGACTATGGTTAGTACACACCTGCAAATGTTTCGCGCCCAAACATCTCGCTGATCAGCTATTTCAAAATATAATGTCGTGTGGCTGCAATCTGCGATAGCTACGTATTTCTGCTGAATGAATCGCGGCGATGAAGAAATCATAGACGTTGTTGAACTAGACACTTTCTCGAAGAAGGAACGAGGATTGGATATAAAAATTAAGGTACAGATGAAAGACAAAGATGGAAATGACGCCAGAAATGTCATACTAACACCAAAAGATTTCGTAGTGTTCCTACAAATAAATGGTTTTAAAAATATCAAGCTTCAACGCGCTCTCGTTTATCCATATTCTGAGCACTAGCTCGCGACAGAATGATGACATTCAGAAACAAGTCCACACCTGCAAACGTATCTTGTTTCCCATTTGCAAACAGAAATTACAAATACTGAATATCTGTTTGCGGACTGTTTGGAAAGACGGACGAAAGTACGAAAAAAAATTTATGACTGTCTGCCTAAACTACCTGAAGACAATGTCTGCTGGTGCTGTCGAGCCCTAACCCAACGAGAAGTCTCAGACGAGACAGGTATCCTGTGAATACAAATCCAGAACTGTAGAGATACATCAGCTAACTCGGTATGATTGAAACAGTGCATTTCTGAGCAGAACGAAGATAAAAACCTACGACTGTTCAAAACGGTCGAACGATGAGAAGTTTCTTCAAAGAGAATTAGCTGTCTGCGTTTGAGCGGCAAAGCATGTTTCTAAAGAATGAGAATGAATGAAATATTTATCTCATTATAGTCTGAGTTACACATCCATCCATGAAGAGCGATCCATCAATAACAGCGATTAAAACACCGAAACTTCGCGGCTGAGTGGTTATAATCCCTGTTGTACTTTCGAGATATCCTGAGACCCGGGGCCGGCCAGGCTGACTCAAGGCTCCTCAGTTCCCCTTGAAACATTGGAATGTTCACACAGCGTGGCGATCCAGTAGATCACAATCAACATCCTTTAACATCGTTTGTTCAAATAAAGTAACAAGAATGTAGCATAAATTACGTCTCTTGCAAGATCTGCGTGTCCATACAAAATTCCAAGCTAAATTCTCAATCTTATGTTATTCTACAAATTGGTATGTTAAACTGCCGTATTTAATTCATTATCAAAGAAATGACTGACATCGTTTAAATAAACTTATTTGGCGCAAATTTGGTCCCTCCGCGTAAAAACCTGCATGCATTAAAATTATGCAAACTTATTTCGTAATCTGACTCAAATCGGTTTACCAAGATGTCACAATTCAATGACTTATCACTTCATCAATATAAAATACAGCAAAAGTACATGTATATATTATGGTATGATCTATAGTTTTGCGCCTATTATATTTAATGAACTCTTAACGGGCAGTCAGCAAAATCAGATGGTCGTAAAAATCGACGTTTCGATAGTACACACTAATACAATATAAGATTCAATTGGAGAAGAAATTTATACATAATGAACAACTCATAAAACTAACAGATTAAAGGATTGCAACATTTTTAAGACGCTGTCAAGAATTATGTATGATGGAATGAGTTGTTAGGATAATTAAGTACGGCCCAATGATTGTGGGATAGCGTTCGTGGCTGCTTGAAGGTACCATTCCCACCATTCGTTTCGCAGGAATAAAGAAAATTATGAAAAACTCAGTCATATAGCTAGTTCCAAGTCCGACATACAGCCAAGGAACTCCCTAAATACAAGTTACACGCAATATTTTTTGGATTAATCTGAAGGAAGTTACAGAAACAACTTCTACGATGTCACCACAAAGAACAATTTTAGAACCATACGGTGTTATAATAAGTGTGACATCTACCTCAAGAGCGAGGGGACTGAGGAAGAATTATGCACAGGGATGACGCATCGATCACTTAAAAAAACGTTTAACGTAGTGTGACAATAGGTGCCGAGAGGTCTTGGAAGCACCTGAACAGTGAGACCGCGAATTCAAACACTCAGAGAATGGATTTATATCGGAGTTTTGTATTGTCAAGCTTTTATTTATTTCCGTGTCCGGCAACGCCCAATGGACGTTCCGGCGTTCATGAGAGTAGTAACTCTACACAATTTGTACTCAAATCTGATTCGGCTGCCATCTAGCAGTGAATCATGAGACTTGGGTGAGAAATGGCCGCTGAAATTTTGCTGACGAAACATCTCGTATCATGCTCGTAAGGTTCTTTTACATAACGTAAATATACGACATGGGGCCACCAGCGTTACTTCCCCTCTGAACGAAGTTGTGCTACGGACGCTGAAGAAGCAGTAGACATCGTTATTTGGGGTCCTGAAGAGAGCAGGTGCTGAGAGCTACTAGGGCTGCTGGGCTGAAGAAGTTACGCCAGGTGCTAGTAGGAAGGTCAAACTGAGAGGGTACGAGTACCATGTGGTCACCCTAAGACTACAACACGTAACCCTTTCAAAACAGACACATAGTTGCTGTACGCTACGACTCTGGAACAGTCGCTGACGGGTAAGTCCACAACACAAGACAGAACTGATATAAGCCCATATGTACGATGCTACGTCTGCCTTGTAGTTATAAAAACTAGAAGGACTAAACCACTATTTAAACTCAAGGTCATGTCGAAGCTCTGACCTCAGAAACTTTACTGGTCATTCCATGATAGGATATAAGTTGCAACAACTGGTGGGAAGTAACTGATAATTAGTGACTAACTTTAGGATATAAAGCAAAATACTATATAGAATTACCGACTTCGGGATTCGAGCAAAGTAGCTAGAATGCTTGTGGAAGAATCCTAAGTTAACTGGCTCATTCATTGTGGAAGAATCTTCTGTGACCATTTCATTAAATGAAACATCCAAACTTATTACAGTGGCAAATCGATATTCGATATTAAGAAATCTGATGCTTCTAAGATTACATTTTGCGAACCATCTATATTGATGAATGGTGAGTGATGTTGATGGATGCCATGACAGAAAGGATATGGAATTCCCTTCTTACATCAGCCCACTATAACTCAACGCGTTAAGCACATCGATAAGCCTACCTATACGTACCACAACATTCGGTAACTCTGTATTTTTCCTGCAGAGTATATTACTGGGTTTCTAACGATTGAAAGAATACACAGCAACCAACAAATCTTGTAATGGAGATGCGTATTGTTTTTTCTTTTCTTTTCTGAACTAAGAACTTAATTTTTTCACATTATTTAGATGAACTTAGTTCTTCAAGGGGTATATTATACAATCCCGCCTCCCAAATACGTCAGACGTCTGTTTCTGTTACAAATGAAGGTAAGTCTTTAATTTTAATAATAATAATAATAATAATAAGTTCCCTGACGTCGTGTTCGCCCGGAATGTTGGCCAAATATTTTCTGAGTGACCTAGAGACAGTTCCTGTTGCCCCTATAACCACTGGGATTACTTTTGCTTGAACCTTCCACGGATAATAATAATAATAATAACAACAACTAAAAGATCTAGCCGACATAAAATTTTTAACCGATTCAAAATTAATTCTCGAGTATGCTTTAACAAGTTATGTGTGGCGGTATCTTTTGGTAACCTGTGAAACATCGGCAAAATTCTATCAGACTACACTGCGCTACAACCAACAAGACAGTCATCTTCATTCTTTTATTAAGGTGGACAATGTCAGTCAACATTTGCTAACAGTCCGGAATAATGACGTCAAGGTACATTAAGTTAAAATACGGGTAGTCACCTACAGGATAAGGTAGAACCCAGCAAATGTATTTTATTTATAGTTTATTTAACGACGTTGTACATAGCTCAGACAATATAGCGTAGAATGTTAGGATGATTAATACAAATGAATTTAAATGTACATGGAAGGAAGAAGTCAGAGTTTGACTCAAGGTACGCTTATTATCCCAGTATTTTCCTGGAGGCACTGAGGAAAACCATGATAAGTATCAATCAGGATAGCCGGTATCCAGGACGAAATTTTAACCCGAGATCATCCGAACAGGAAGAAGAGTGCTACCTACTCGGCTGTGAAGTCTGGTGAAAGGCAGACATCTCCTTGATTCAGTAATCTGAAAGTGAACTCCACGGAAAAGAGTCCTTCTTGAGTATCTGGCAGTCTCTTAGCTGGCAGGGAAATGCCCCACCTTTCATGGAATCGTGTTCAGAAAAGTCTCACTGGGCCTACCCTGTCCTACTTCATTCTAGTCCAAGCTCACACACAATGGTGGTACATATCTTTTAATATTATCCTTACATCTACATTAATTTCCCAAAAAGTCTGTCAGTCCAGTTTTTCTGGCTAAAATTTTGTTATTGAACGTGACCTGTAGAAACGTCTGAAGTTCTAAGTTCAAACATCATGCTACTTTTGAGGTCATCTACTCCATTTGCAACTTGACTATAAACATGCTGTTGTAAGGGGTCCACTTAACACAAACTTGTTATAAAAATCTAACAATTAAGAAAGGCAGACAAATAAATAACACTGTTGTTTTAGATAAGCTTTAATAACCTGTTAACCCTTTAAGACCGAAAGACGTCAAAGTACCGGGCCTTTCAAAGAATTCAACCCATATCTCAAAAAAAAAAACCAAGCCTCACTACAAAGACCAACTTGTTAGAGCAGTCTTAACGAAATAAAAGTTATTCATTCCGATAATCATATGAAACTCATACATATAAAATTCAATTACTGATGGATAACGCAGATGGTACACAGTTACCACTGGGCTTCGGAGGGTCAACAGAGAAATTGCCAGGCAAGACTTCTACCTAACACGTTATTCTTGCTTCGAATAAGAAAAGAATACTAAAATTATTATAGATGTCTAAAATTACTCTTATGTGCAACCTTATACTTCAACCTGCCTCTCCGCAATCACGGCATTTATCATTCTAATGCAGACATGCTACAAAGAGTTGCAGGCGAAAGTAGATCAGTATGTTCACAAAAATAAAAGTATGGCATAATTATTGTTACGCGCTAACTGAACACTAAATAAGTACAAACCATGCATGTACTCAAAATGTAAGATGCAAATCCTGCATTAATCAAACGGTAATAAGTCTCGATGCTAAAGAATCGTGATGAGTGAAAATTCGAGTTCGATGCAATATCTTCCAGACATCATTATGTTACAGAAATTGTTGTAACGATGAAGAAAGACAATAACAAGATCATACATTACAATTACATCCTCGACACAATGTTATGTAAAAACTCAATATTATAACCATCATATAAAAAACGTAAAATACCTTACAAGAAAACACAATTCCCCTCTTGTTTCTTCAATATCTTTAGCATACACTTTACTTTTCAAAGAAGAAAACTTTGTAGGCGTCAAGTTAGATTATAAAAAGTTAACTCATCAAATGTCGAGGTCGCACGAGTTATGTTGTACCATGTAGAGTTTGGAATTCTCTGTATAAAGCTTGTTACTCACAGAGTTTTTCATTTGCTTTTAACGATTATTATTACAAACTTGTTCCCAAGAAATATACTGAGCGAACTACAGACCCATGTCGCACAATATTAAAAACTTTTCAGTCAACACGCTCTATCCAAAATCACTTTTTTATGAACTTGTTTATGTGAAAGTAAAAATATTCATAAAAAGTTAGTTAATTATTAACAAAAAAGATAATGTGGTAGCAGAATAAGTCTCAGATGTTAGTATGAGTGTGTACGTATGTGTATGTTGGTTATAATCGTTAGATGAATGCCTGCTGTAATCCCTGCTTCCTGATATTATGGCTCTTACAGGTCAGACAGATTATCTCAAACAACAGGTATTACGTAGGATTTGAGGTTATCACGGTGGTGAATACGAAGATAACTGTCTTTTGGACTCAAGCGCCGTGTAGTCTGGTAAAAGTTTGTCAACGTTTAAGAAGTCCTTGCTGCCTCCATCACTTCACACTGATGATGGTAGATGCAAGGACCTATGAAACGTTTGTAAACTTTTATCAGACTATTCGGTGCTAAAATTCAGAAGACAGCCATCTTCGTACAGACGTTAAATTCCCACAACGCATTAATTTAAAAACTTGCTGAAAGTAACGAATATAAACGTGACATGTAAACGGATGGTTCGCAAATATCAATGCCTAGTCTAATGTCCGAGTATGATAAAGAAAAAGGATGGTATAATACCCAATTGAAATATAAATTACTGAAAAGTTCCGATTAACTTTAAGACAGCCTGGAACGTAAAATTAACAGTTCATCATTCGCGCTTCGAAGTCAGGTTTATGTACGGATTAATAAAGAATTATGACGAAGAGCATGCGATGTCTTAACAGTTGCTTGCATGAAATGGAGCGATGAAGATTCCAAACTTAGTAACCAGTTTGTGTATAAGAAAGTCAGTTACTAACACAGCACAACTTTTATCGAAACCAGGTGAGATAGACATGTGAAAACTAAAGGAAATTTCTGAAACATTTTTGATGTTTATAGCATATTACTCAAAATATAATTGTGAATAATAGTATTAAAATTTTCACTCGGTTACTGCTTTAAAAAAATTATCAAAAGAAGTGAACCTAATATAAGTTTTAAATTATTTTACACGAAACAAGACGTTGTGGGAAAATTTTAGCCTATGCCGTCTGCACTGCCTCAAATTTACATGACTAGATCTATCAAGGCTAGACAAAAAGTACCGCAAACTTAATTTAATGCCGAAACTCAAAGATATGTTCTATACATCAAATCTACCTTAAAAATGCGATATTCTTTAAACCATATATTCTGGCAGTTATCAGCTTCTTGTTTCAAAAAAATAATTGTCTCAAAACTTGCTTCCCAGTCTATACCAATGTTCTAAGAGAGTTCCTGCTGAGACAAGTACAGCATTTACTTATGTACATTAACCCTTCTATTTCTAACACTTCACGACAAAGTTAATTTCATTGGCAGCAAAGAATATATTTGTAACCGGAAAACACCTGTTTCTTTTCTTCCTGTTAGGTTAGAATCGGGTATTGTCCATGTCAGGTTACATGGCGTCTGCAGTCCACAGTAGTAATTTTGGCTGGACCCGTTATCGCTTGATTTATGCAATAAGACAGCAAAGCAGATATTCACCGGTCAACAAAAAAGTGCACTGTTACATGTGCGTGTACACTGTTTAAACAGTGAGTATAACAGATAAATATCATGTTTAATGGCAGCACTGAGCAGCGCGTGCGCAGTGCGATATTAATTTTCCTCTCTCCCGGCCCCCTCTTTTATGACACAAAGATAAATGACTCGAGCAATATTAGGGACTGAAAAATCTTTTAACGACTCAATATTACTAATCCTCATTCTCGTTGCGCATACATGCAGTGAAAAGTAAAACTAAAAACAAATTAACGGTGGGGAGAAATTTATGCAATACGGCCTTCATACGTGTCAATGCAGATTTCGGTATAGAATCGATACCACTTATCAAGATTGTTATAAAGTACACTTAAAATATTACCTTTCTGCAAACACGCCTATCTCCGTACTGAGGCATGTTGTCCTATACATCTACAAACTAAAAAGCTTGTTCCTTCTAGTACAAAGTTCCGAGTCATGCCAGGCATCACTTTTTACTTTTATATAAGCTATAAATGAATATACCCCCTGCAATTTTCCACTGTGTGTCTCCTAAAAATGTAATTTGAAATGCGCACGATGGACGTTTATAAGAATGCCAATTTATAAATAAGTACAACCCTGTCTCATTATGTACTACGATAATTGAAATACAGCCGAAGCAAGATGAACAAAACATGACAAAAATAATTTGCACCAGTATTTAGCAAGCTTCACGTTACGTATTTCTATTTTTCAGCTTCACTAAGCCGGTTTTCACTTGTACCCAATTTACTTTCACTTCTTCATTTATCATAGAGCTAAAGAATTAAAAGAATCAATGCTCCCAACTTTTTATTTGTACTGATACAACAAAACATATTAATATGAATTAATGATCTCGAAATTAAATAAAGAATAAGCATACTTTGCATTACACCATCAAACATGTCATGAGATGACAGACAGTCTTGTTTGTGTTGGGGAAATGTTCATTGCAAACGTAACATATCTCATTAATAACCAATGAGAATACAAATATTCTGTGTCCAAAACCTTACGTCCTCTAGATTACGAAACACTGAAACTGAAACTGATTGCCAACCTTAATCATCCCTCGAGATTTTATGTAAGTGACAGTTTAGTCAGGAATTTCACCTGACCAGACTTTGTTAAAAAGTAACAAATTACACAAAATGACAGGATCGAACTGTAACAGTAATATTACACACGGCTAATACAAATAGACATAAAATGGCTAAAAAGTGGCCTGGAACAATTTCTAAATAGGATTTGAGGTTTTCACGATGGCTAAATTGTTGCGCCGTGTAGTCACGGGGAAGACTCATATTCTCTGATGATGGGGGCAGCAAGGACCTCTGAAACGTCAGTAAACTTCTACTAGACTACATGGCGCAACAATCCAGAAAGCAGCCACTATCAATTTCTAAATAGTTTCCTAATTTATATATGTTGGGGTCCACAGTGGCCGCGCGGTCTGAAGTGTGGGCCTTGTGCCGCTTTGTCGCTGGGACCGTGGGTTCGAAGATCACTCAAGCCATGGATGTTTGTCCGCGTTTTTCTATGTTGTGTTGTCCTGGGTACAGGCAGAGGCTTTGCGACAGTCCAAGGAGTCCTACCGAAAAGTTGGGACCCGCAGTGCTCAGGCACTTGAAGAACGGGTTGTTCCCAGTACCCAGTATATATGTTACAAAAGAAAATAATCTGGCATCATTTGACATTGGACCTCATTTCTTTCCTTTCTATTGATCTGTAAGGGCAATATGCAACGTGTCTCAGTCCACCAAGAAGACAACAGGTGAAGTTACTACACAGACGACATCGAATATAAATGTAAATAGGTAAATCAATACGGACGTAAATTCTAAGGCACTGCTCATAAAATAAGCGGGGAAGCACAGTGTTCTATACTGTAGATCGATTACACATAAGTTTTCAAATTTATTTGAACCCAGTTTCAGATACGAGGTGCGATCGGAAAATTTCCAGACTGCGCCTATAAAAACCCGTACACTTATCTCAGGTATTAAATTCATCCATCACCCTCGAAGTAGTTCCCCTGGGAGTGAACACAACGACCCCAGCGCCGCTGCCAAGCCTGGAAGCATCCCTGGAAATCTTTCTTTGTCAGCCTGTCAAGCACCATCTGCGATTCTGCCTGAATCTCTTCTATCGTCTCAAATCTCCTTCCCTTTAGCTGAATTTTCATCTTTGGGAAGAGGAAGAAGTCACACGGAGCTAAGGAGGGTGCGGGATGACGGCCATGGTGTTTGAGGCCAAAAACTGCCGAACTTTGAGGGCGGTGTGCGCTGGCGCGTTGTCATGATGCAGCAGCCAGTTGTGGTTGCGCCACTTTGACTGCCGCTTCCGTCCTTTAGAATCAGCTGACAGGTCCCATAGCCTATCCCAACAATGTCGCACAAGTCGTTGATGGTACGACGTCGATCTTCGTGAATGGCCTGCCGAATCTTCATAACATTTTCGGGCGTTGTGCTCGAAAAGGGTCGTCCAGAACGCTCGTCATCATCGACAGAGGTTCGGCCATTTTTAAAACGTGAATGAAACACAAAAGTTTGTGCGCGACCCATTGCGGACTCCCCAAATGCTTGCTTTAGCATTTCATAGGTTTCCGTAGCCGTTTTGGCGAGTCTTTGGCAAAATTTGATTTGTTCATGAAAATCCGCCATTCCGAAATCGCAGGAGGGTCGGTGTAATGCACTACCAAAACGCCCGTAACTAAGAAACAAATGCTAATTCGATGATACCGGCTGGCACACTGATTCACTATGAATGTAGGCCGCACCCCCCTAGCGGCAGAAGCTCGTACTACATCCGGTTCGCCCTCTATTGACACAGTCTGGAAACTTTCCGATCGCACCTCGTACATTAATATGTACATCAGTTTTTCATCAGGCAAATTCGTGAACATGTTTTCACATGAAGCATCTACAAATGAAGCGACATTCAAATTTATTCCTTGTTCAGATAGTATGGAGAATCCTTATGCTGCGGATAGAGACAGCCTCCAGATATAGAAGGTAGCAGCGAATATACTGAGTAAGAACTCTGACGACAAACAATAGATTATCCCCCAGCTTCAAGTACGACAATACACGGCCAGGTTCCAAAGACAGCGAGAAATTTCTTTAATAGCTAAGCGACCTCTAGTTTTTCAAAAAGCTCCTTCCCAAGGACTCTGTTCCATAGAGTTAAATTACTCGTTTGGTCCAAATTATGCTAAATTTTCCACTCAGCGGTTAAGTCTCAATCAAAAATCAAGGTTGTGACAACGTTCTGATTGCCCAGGTCTATCGCAAAGGACATGAGCAGCGATACATAAATATACAGCACTGGTAGTATGACAACATTTCAAAGAGCAATTGACAACCACACAATCCTCATAAACTACATTGTAGCTGAAACCGGAGCTCTGAGATGATAGACTGAGTCAAGGTTCGGTCAGCATAAAGAAAACAAATTTAATTTTACGAATGAAACCTCACACTTAATAACAAGTTTGCGATAATGAAACGCAAACGATACCTATGAAGACGGGTGCGTTCTGGGTTGTTGCTCCGTGTAGTCTAGACTACACGGCGCAACAACCCAGAAGTCAGTCATCTTCATACACGCCTCCGTGAGAACCTGAAATCTCACAAATGAGATCTATGTTACGAAAGGACAGTGAAATTACACTACATAACAGGGTCGCTCTTTTACAATAGGCTACATACTGCGATGAAATTCCCAGAACAATCAATCAAAAGGAAATAAAACGGTCCACAAACGAAAGTCGATATGACATTGTTTTTAACTTTACTAGACTACTACTGGCACACCATGGCACGTACCTGGCGTTCGAGTAAACACAATTCATACAAATTCAACTAGGTATAACTGGAATATGTACATAATTTATAGCTAATATGGAGTCCGCGCGCTGCTTTTACAACTTTTAATCTCATTATTTAACTCACGGCTGTTGACTATGTGATGTTTAAAATAAATATTTTTTTAAACTTTGACAGATCAATATTCGTATATAATTATTATTACAGTCCATGGCTGAGCCCAGTGTGGACAAAGCGCAGCACGTCACTAGCAAGATGGCTGCTGCTCGGTCAGTATGTTTCAAACAACTCTAGCAATGAAGAAGGCAGCACAATCTTTGTGTGACTTCTGCTTACCTATAAAGTAACCACACACGTTAAGAATACGAATAAGTCGTAAATGTTGCGGATAGGCCTTACAAATTTAACTATTCTGGCTGCAGTGCCAATTTATATTTTCCTCGTTCCCAGTGGAACAGTATTTTTTGTAAGGTAATTTGTTCAGTACGTTTAATGCTGATGGATAATTCGATGTTACAAGAGTTTCGTTCTTGCATTGTTTCAATACTTTTTATTCTTAAAAAACATTTATGTGAAATGGCGTGGTGTATGAAGAGAAACGTAGAAACCGAAGGCAGAGTGTTTCAGGAAATGTGGACTAAACAGCCTTTTGTACTCCTAAAAGACAATCCCATGTGTCTGACCTGCGAGGGATTAGTAGTGGTCACACGTAAAAGAACATAACATGAAAGTAGCCAGCTAAACATCGCCAATATGAATGTGTTTAAGGCTAATTCGGATAAAATAAAACAGAAAATCCGAAAGAGGCACTAATGTACAACAGACGTAAATTGTAAAAAGAAGCTGAAAGATGAAAATATTGTCCGTGAGATTAATGCGGAACATTCTGTCGCACACGGATAGTAAGTCAGTTAAAGAATGTTTGGCCACAGCTATAGATATGTTTGCCGAAACAATTCTAACGACATTCATAACATCAGTCTTTCTTGTCGTACAATATTGACGAACTACCAGTAGACCTCACAACACAGTCCAATAGACAGAGATTCAAAATATGTGGCATTTTCCTCGGACCGTTGTCAAAAGAACCGATGTATCAGATAAAGCCCAACTTGCTGTTTGTAAGTGGAGTCAATGCTGAGTTGAATGTAATATAAGAAATGTTCGGTATTCAGCCAGTGAATGAAACTTTACTGGAGACGTTATCTTTCATAAATAAAACAATGTCACAATATCTCATTTTTGGCAAACTTCATTTGGTTTCTACAAACAAAGCACCTGCATGGTATAAGTGAGACTGGTTTAGTTACAGAAATAAAAGCCGAGTTGAATTCTATGAATGTGGATGCAAATCAACTGTGCATGTTTCACTGTACACTATACCAGCAGAATTTGTGTGTCAAGCCGATAAGTTTGCACATGTTATATCTTCGGCTGTTAATTACGTTAATTTCATATCAAGAAGAGTTAATCATCGACAGGTTAATATATTTCACGAATATATCGATGTGCAATATGGGAATCTGAAACATTTATACGGAGATGGATGGTTGAGTGAAGGAAAAGTGTTGAAGCGATTTTACAAGTGAAATCTCAAGTTCCTAGAAATTAAGGCAAGGAATTGCGTAACTTGACTGAAGATCTTGCTTATCTCATGGATTTGACTGCCTCCATGGACGAGCCGAATTTGAAGACACCATGCGTAAATAAGTTGTTTCATCAACATAAGTCATGTCAAAACATTCCAGGCCAAACTTCACATCTGGGAAACAGGACACAGGAACTGAAACACGGTCCATTTTGCAACATTGTCTACGCACATTAACACGTGAAACCAGTTCTTTTGCTGACAAACTGTGTTTATTGAACAATTACTTGAATGACAGGTTTCGTAGAATTTAAGAGCCAGCACACAAGCCGTGCGATTCGTTACGACAGTTTCCTAGTGGAATTCTCTCTCGCATTGCGTCTTGGGTTGTGCAACCGCTGATCACCGCATAAACCTTACTCACTCACTGTTTTCTACTTACAAAAATCATTGTAAGCATTCCTTAAAATTATTCCGCCTGAAAGATGAGGACAGTAGAATCTATCTACATATAATACAGAGTGGCGCATAATTAATCACCTGTAGAAAACACGGGAATGTTCTAGGCGCTTTTCATGATCTCTCGGCTGCAGTTCTTGCACTAGCTGAATCTTGTACGGAAGAGAATGGATGTCCTGCGTCAATGAAATTGAGCAATTGTTTGTGAAATAACAATTCAATAACTGCTGCATGCTGCTGGGATGTATAACGATTCATAATCATTTTCCAAGCCTTTACATTATTTCTAAAAAATAAAAAGCAAAAAGAAAAGTATTCAGTTATTTCAAATGGGATGATTAATTATGCGCCATTCTGTATAATAAGCGATGTCCGCTACATTCGTGTGCACGATTATTACAACTGCCTTGGTAATACTGCTCAGCGGTTTTCGACCTTATGGGAAAATAATAATAATAATACGATATATATGTCTGCTATATCGTTTGCATGGTAATCCTGTTTAGGGATTCTCGGCCCCGTGATTTTCATTATTGAAATTTATTGGTTCCTTTAGAGACTAAAATGGACAATCGACCGGTTCGCAGTGTAATGTAATTTTTAAATAAAAGGACAGTTATCCGCCCCATCAATATTGATTTAATGGGTAAGTCCACGTTTCTTGCTCAAACGTTGATTCTGAAAAAGGCTTACACATACTGCCACCAACAGAGAAACAAAATATGTAATTTGTACAGAATGTCAACACCTGCTTTCTCAAGAATTCGTAGTTTTAATCTGTTACTTTCAGAATTTTCCTAAAAAAAATTAAGAACTCTCAACTCTAATGTATTCTTAAAATGAAAATACCCCGTAAATATTTAAATACTTTTCTTAGTTTGACGCTGTATAATACAATTCAGAATTAAACAAATTTAGAGTGCAACTAACCTGATGATTAAGATTGGGCCCAACTGTTATTTATATTCATGCAGAACGAATTGGCAGAATCCTGACGAAAATCTTTCACACTAATTATTGCAGATTATACTGTAATGATGTATGTTCTAGGGTAAAGGGGTGGCAAATTTTCCTCTGATATTAAAGGACGTGTATAAAATGATCAGGCAGTGAAAAACTTTTGGGGAAGAAAGATTGATAAGATATGTAAGCATCTGTAGAACTTCCAGCAGTAACACCGCAGACAAAGCTAGTCAAATAATAATTACACAATTAATTAATCCATATCTGTGCATAATTTCCACCATGGCAAATTTCGACAACGAAATAACTTCACTGTCACCATGTTTGTTATCGTTAACATATACAAATGTAATACAGAATAATTATGAATACTTGTGATAAATCTCCAAACCAAATTTAAAATGCCTCGCTCACATCGGTCATAAGCTATTACCTACAGATTACATAGCGGCCACTATGTTGTTTACTTTTTTACAGTCTACAATGTCCTATATACGTTGCAAATTTTTCGAAGATCTATTAGCACACACAATTTGAAGACTTTGCATTATATGACGCAAATGGCAATACCACATCCCAACACGCTGATATTATTACTACGTGTTACAAAATTACAAAACTTTATAGAGTAAATGACACGGGATATAATTTTACCCTAAACGTACCCTGTCTTACAGAATGAGGAAAATACGCTATGTCGTTTGTTTATTCATAAATAAAACAAGTCGGTACTGAAGTGAAATTCTTTCATAAGATTCTTCAAGAAATACTCTTAAAGTGTACACTTATGAATCTCAGAAATGATGACTCAACAGGAAACTTCCGCTGATTCAAATAAATAGTTGTCCTTGCAATATGGAGCAATTCATGTCACGTGAAGGTCATTATTTCTTTCCCTAGAGACTGCAGGCTTTTCCTCACAAGGGGGTCGTCCACATGAAATCAAATTGACGGGGGTGAGAATTATGAACAGTCGAACGCTTGTTTAATCCTTACTGTTAACATGACAATATTCTACAGCAAAACAAGTGAAGGATATTCGGCCGATTCTTTTATTCCAAGGAAGGACTAAACACAACAGTGATCAATTATTTATCAAACCTACAACTTCTGTCTGAAACTACTTTTAAAAGATTAAAATGCACTACAATATTTATTGAATATATTTTAGAGGCTATAGGATTTGAGACTTTCGCGGCGAGTACAATCAATAAAATCTTCTCGGGCAATCAGCCGCGTCAACTGGTTACCGTAGTAAACCGACGTTTCGGGAACCAACTCTGTCCCCATCATCAGGGTTCTGATGTGACTGCATACTGATGAGTACTGGTCCCGGGCAGGTATATACACAGGCGGCGTTCGAGGTATCCAGTTACATCAGAACCCTGATGATGGGGACAGAGTTGGTTCCCGAAACGTCGGTTTACTACGGTAACCAGTTGACGCGGCTGATTGCCCGAGAAGATTTTATTGAACTTTTAGAGGCTCATGAGAAGTCATGACTGTTTAAAAATTGATAATCTGTAACAACTTCGCTAATAGTTTTGATTACAATATGTGCACACAACCACAATTTAAATGCTCTAATGAGTTTTTTCCATGCCTCAATATAAATTATATTATGGAAGACAGTCAGCAGGCAATTACGGGACTGTGACTGGGCCCCGTAATACATTCATGAAATTTTCAAATAAAATGATAGTGGGATTACCTGTGGCAAAGGGCGGGCACATGACCCATTCATTTCTAAATCCCACTGCACAGATTTCCTTCGTCACTATTGTTAGTGTTCGCAGGTCACATATGAAAATTAAATGACTCATTGTTGTCACAGTGATTACAAAACTTGACACAATTCATGCATGACGACCGACATGGCAACAGAAGCTCTAATTTTTTTCAGGCTCAAAATACTTGTGCTCTACTTTTTGCGCCAACTATTTACCTCTTAACTGGGTCTCGATTCTTATTAATAATGCAAGACATCTTCACCGTAACCCAATAAATAATACAACGTTTGATTAAAAAGTTCGGAACATGATCGAATACCCAATTCGTCATTAATTCCAGTCAAAGTACTCGCCTCTGGCACACACACACTATCGCTGCAGCACTCCACTCCTGCTACTGCTGGAAGTCTTTTTTTAATCACCAGCAGACGGCACGTCGTGTTGGAAAAGGAATATCATACGTGTTAGAAGTATACATACAATTCTTGTTTTATGTGCCTGTCAATTTTCACACATTCTTTTACTGTTAACTTGAACAACATGTTTCGAAGAAATTTGGCCATCATCAGGTCCATTTCCCTGCTTCGATGTCATTGCACTAAGGATCTCCTTCCCGATTTCCAGAAATAATGACAACTATATATTAAAATGTTTATAATTTTGTTAATTCGGTTAAAATTAAAATGCTATTTCTTTAAGCATCTGGTGAGTCTCGACGTGTTTTCTGAGTTGCAAGTGTTGTGGTGCGTCGTTGTGGATGATGGCCACACTGGTTCGAAACATGTTATTTAAGTGAACAGGCCGTGAAAAGAGTGTACTGAAAGTGACGGACCGTAAAACCAAGAATCCAACATTACACACCGAGATGCCACACTACAACATACAATTCAACCAAATATCTTTAAAAAGAAGACAATAATTATCCTGTATTTTAAAATACAGCATAGATATAATTAAGGAATATAATAATTGCTCTTCCGTTCATGCAATACACACACACACACAACTACTACCAAATTAAGTCCAATATACAAATGAAATGTAAACAGTATAAAACTGGCCCAACATAAAATAACACGGGCTCTTTTGACCATGTGAGATGTGCCAACATGAAAGAACAAGGGTTATAGTCCGCTGCCGTTCGTCTTATTACGAAGCTAATCTCCCACTAATATTTGATTCTCATATTTTTCTACAAACGGAAGAAACGGCAAGTTTAATACAACCCGATAAAAATGTGTTCATTTGACTAACAGGTAAAGAGTTATGTCGATCTTGCACTGCTATATCTATCATCAAATGACAGCCTGTTGGTTCTATTGCAGAAATGGGGCTGATGGTGCTGGTAGGCGATGATTACATTCCCCTGAGTGAGGAGACTGACAGTGTTGGCACATGAGAAGTTAATTGCTGATCGCAGATTCCGAAAATGGGAATCATCATCTCGTCTCTCAAGCAATATAAGAATGGAAGTTTCATTACTGGGATGATGCTGCAGTTACACAGAATTCCATGCGTCTCACTTGTACTGTATAGTTGTAACAACACCGTGGTTCTAACATTATTACAATGGTCGTTTTCGAGGCGGGTAGTTCCAACGACCAGAAATACATTCGTTCAGTGAATAATACTATATAGGACGTTATTTTCAAACTAGAAACTGATTATGCAGAACTGATATAGAACTCGTTCATCCGAACAAATGTAATTATTACGCACTATGAGCCGAGAAGAAATGTTGGTTTTTATTACGCTTATATTAATAATAGCAGCAGCTGGATATTGGCAATCATGTACATGATTAAATCGTTCAGCTATATGGTCTCTGGTTCACATCTTGACAATAACATCAGCATGGAACGTCAAATGCAAACACAGAATCCATCCCACATCAAAATTCTATACAAGGGTAAGATGTCACTGTAACAATATTTATCACAGTTTCAAATATATGGTGGCACAAATGACTGAACATATGCATGGTATCTCCTGAAAACTGGGTGAAACAATAAAATACAGACCCCCCTTTAAATTAGTGTGTTATCTAGAGTGGGATGTCTAAAGTTTAATTTCCTCAGTATGATACCGGAGAAATGTGTTGGATTCGTCAAAGGCGGTCCGCGGATGAAATTCTTTATTCAAAAAATATACACGGTGGTCCTAAGCTGACTAAACAACAGACAAGATCACACAGGTAGGTAATAATAAATTGCTACCTATTCAAAACGAACCCACAATTCACACTGGAACACCCATCGCGGGCATAACATTATAATCGTACTATTTAAATTTAAACTTCGTATTCGGGAGTTCAGGGTTCGATTCTTTCTACAGAATAAGACAATGGTTATTTAGATATTTCGCAGCTTTCCTCAGTCCCTCTCCATGTTGTTTTGTATATTCAATGAGGTTAGCGTAAAATACTAACATTGAAAGGGCTTCGGGTTCCAACTGCACTCTTGGTATTAATCCTTAAAACAAAGAGAAAATAAATCTGCTACTATAATAACAGCCAATCAACTGAAGCCAACAGTCGAAATAATTCCCGAAATTCTGTGTATATCAAAATTCAGGTACGTCATTGAGTGGACAGTGTGCAACATAATTAACAAACCTTCAGATCACAGAATCGTTCTTAAATGGAAATTTGATTCCAATCTTCAACTTCTAAGCAGTTATTTTAATGGCTTTACGTAACTTTATATTAATAAAACGTGCATAATGGAACTACTGGCGATTTTTGTCGCAATAAAATATGGCCTTAAGAATCTCACTACATTTTATCCCGCAATAAAATGCAAGCGCAAAATTAAGATAACCGAAAAAGAAAACGTATAGTATTCACAGTTCTAGGATGCTACACTCCGCGTGTAGTCATTGTTTTAGGTTATAAAAGACAAGAGAGAGAAAAACAACATCTCTGGTCTTTCCATATTCAAGAGAAAATTACTTTTACCCTTCTAAAAAAAGTTAAAATAAATAATGAATGAGGAAAATGTGGATTTAAATTAAGATTTCTGGTCGGAACTTTCTCTAGTCGCGCAGAATGTTTATGGGGCGACGAGAAAATGTGTGCTAAATGTTGGCTACAGCGATGATTAAGGAGAGGGAAGCGCAGAAAAGAACAACCGCACCGAGCCACACAAGTTGAGAACAGATGACCAAAGTTTTAAGGGTGTTACTGAAATGAAACCATATTTTAAACTCAATTCCGTCTCTTGGTAAAGCCACGGACGCTCGAGACAGCACGGTCTCCCCCGATACCTAACTAAATGGAGCTACTACTGCTGCTGTATTAGTAAATACACAGTTACGAAAAACTGTGACGTATTTAGACGTCTAACACAGGTCTAGCGAAAATCGTCTGGGGAGAAAGAGAGACTCAGCAGCCAATTGCTTACTCATAAAGATAAGTTCAGACATTATGCAAGTCGTATTATAGCGTGTATCTTTAATATATAAACCTTTGCAATTCTTGAAAACAGAACTGGCCCAAGCAATATTTGGTAAAGACTAAAAAGTGTAAGTCCATCTTCATGCACATTCTTTTATTTTCCCACTGCATCCTCATCCCTAGGTCCCAACATTCTCAGCAAGAATCTATACACATTCTTCTTCCCTTGGAGTTAGAAAATGAGTTTCACAATCGTAGCAACAGGCAAACCGAAGATATGGTCGTAGGCAGGTTATATGAGTTGGCCATCTAAAGAACGAACGTGAAATAAGTCACAAAATTATATTGATTCTCTTCATTTATTTAACGACAAATTATAGAATTATTGAGTAACTTACAATAATTTAGAAAAGTGTAGAAGGAAACGGCAACGTCAAAATATAAGGTACTAACACCCGCATTTTACCTGTACTGACTGAGGAAAGTAACGAAAAACCTCATTCTGAGTAGCCGGTTTCGGCGCCGAGAATTTAATCCAGGGTTTCCCACGAGTGAAAAAAGTATTACAAACGTTCCCTACTACATCTATTACAACACAAAAATAATCTGCTTAGACTTTTACCCACTATCATTTCAAACTATGTAAAGGATCGGTAGTAGCTCAGTCGGTATAATGACTGGCTACGGGCTAAACAATCGGGGTTCGATTACAGACAGATACAAAGAATTTTCTTCTATCCTCAAGGAGGTAAAGCACGGCCGGGGCGTGATGTTGACCACTCACCCCGTTTTAAGGCTGAGGTTGAGAATGAGTAGGAGCTATACCTCCTACCCGCGAAGTACCAACAGTGGTATCCTGCGGAATGGCTTTTTTAATGCATCGTATCTGAAGTCATGCGAGCAATAATCACCCCACAGCTAAAGAAGCATGTAATTTATGTTTATGGATGGATAGAGCATAAGTTCAAGATATTTTCAAGCCATTTTATTAGTTATTTTTATAACATAACCCTGTCCTGTATTCCGCAGACGAGACATAAACATACGAAGACTTCAGCGTTCAGCGGTAAGTACGAAGATGGCTGTCTTTTGGGTTGTGCGTGTAGCCTAGTACAAGTTTACCAGCGTTTCAGATGTCAGTGTTGACTCCATCATCAGAGCGACGAGTAAGCCGCGCGAGGAATCGGCTTGATATAGAAACCTCTGGAGGCAGCAAGCACTTCCGAAACGTCTGTAATAATCTACCATACTACACGGCGCTACAACTCACAGGACAGCCACCTTCATACTTTTATTCAGATGAACAATGTCATCTCTTGGTATTTATTAGTCCACTCAGAAATGATGACTCCAAAGCCACATTAAGGTAAGATACAGCGAATGGGAGAACTCAGCATTTTTTTATTTATTCATGGTTTATTTAACGATGCTGTCAGTAGGTCAGACGATATAGTGTCGAATGGTCGGATAATCGCCCTGATAATGCAGGTAGTAACTTCCAGCGAAACGTTGGTAAACTTTTACCATACTACACGGCGCTACAACCCAGAAGAAAGTCATCTTCAGAAAATAAACATACACGAATACCAATTTATGTTCTTAATTTCTTCTAGACTGACCTGCTTACTAGCGTCCAGAGATTGTGTTACATTCATCTGCAATCCCTCATCATTTTCTTGGACCTTCGTAATGGTATATTGTGAAGCTAAATCAAAATGCAAAGGCGATAAATGATCCCCTTATTTCAGTCTATTCCACGTAAGAAGGTTATACGGCAAACATTTGCCTGAACGAGGTCACTGTAGCTTTAGTTAAAGACTTTTCCATCTTTCCATACCCGAGCGTCCGTTTGTGAATTCACCCAACTACATTTGTATGCGCCCCACACGGCTCGCAAACACCACACTGACAAGCTACAGATAAAAATCAATACTTTTGAATTCAGTGAATATCTGCGCCCTTTTTAAACGATGTTACGATACAGAAATAGCAGATATTAAATTGTTCTTGTCACAGTAATTGAACTTAATCGACTGACACAATGTTAGTAAAAATACGCTGAGTTTGGGAAAACTTACATGTACACACGCTGCTGAAAATTGCCCTCGTGCATGGTACAGATTTAAGAAAGGTATACCAACAATAGCTTCTGTCTGGTATCTGGCAAATTTATTACTTTAACCTATCTGAATATATATTTACTTGACTGAAGCCTTTAGTAGCTCTTCTGAACCCTCCAAGGAAAATTACAAGCCCATCTTAACAAGTGTCACTACCGATTCCTCCCACGATCTTCCCAATTCATTTGGTCATCCGAAGTTATGTAGCTGATAAAGGATAATCACATGAAAGAAGAAACAAATGGTACTTCTGGGATAAAACAAACCTAAAAATGAGATTCGTGAAAGAATTGACACAATAACTTCATATTGATCAGTTTCTCGTCTATTTCTAACATACTTTCTGAGTTTGTTTTGCATGACCGTTGGGTAGTGTCCCTAACTAGATGGAAGTTGAAATAAAATGCAAGTATCTGGAAGAAATGGTTCAGGTTAAGGAAATAAATTCATACATAGGAGTTTTTATTCTTTTCCCAACTCCACAGCTTACGCGATTTTAATAAAAATAAGCAGGCCTGCATTTCTTTTCAAATAAAAATTATCCCTAGGAAAGCCCCAGGCAAGACCGAATAGTACAGATAATTTATAAAATGACTAGTAAAGTGTTCCATCCCTGGCACAGTGATATGAGATTTCCTTTCAACTATGAGAGTAAAAACTAGTCTTCGTGCGGACCACCCAAGACCCACATTTTTCCCCCAGCAGTACAGCGGGCGATAATGCTATGAAACAGGGTCTATAAAGTCTTTACTTCACCTCTGTCGTTCACTATCATTCTTTGTAACTCAAAGCGTTATAAGATATTTATAAGAAGTTATATGAGGAAGTCGTGTTGTATATAAGTAAGCAAGCAATGTTCGCCCCTTGCCCGCAAACAGCACAGCCTGCTTTCTGATCACAAATCAGGTTTCCATCTGCTTCCTTCCATTGCTGTTCTCCACATAGCCAAATCACATTTGCATCTCTGCAGCTTTGCACTGGCGCGTCCTACTAAGAAGATTGTCGATTCTCGTAGATGTTTCTTACTGATTTGATTTAACCTCATTAACTTTTCCTCCAGCTTTCTCGTGTGCTGTAGGTTATTCCGTTGCCAAGAACGATAATATTAGTTTTAAATATGTTGCCATTTATTCAATGAATGGCAAGAGATTTATATAACGTTTACTTGGTAAAAGCTGTACAAAATAAATGTCGGTGCCTAAGATATAGTAACGCATCCCAAACTCTACGAAAGGCCAGTGTATTCATGTTATGGGCGTGGAGTGGTACAAAGGACTCTACATCATAAAAATCTGTTCCACTGCATATCGTCACATAATCTTTGCACAAATCCTGTCTCACCGTTAATATATTTCATTCTTGGCGTTACTCGACAGATTCCTGGTTAAATTTAATACTGCAGCCCAATTAAAAGCTGCCGGGCGAATTTAATCTTCGTTCGTACAGGTTCCACATCCACTGAGGTTAAACCGATCTTTATCGACTAAAATATCTCATATACTAACACTGGTATATAAACGTATCGTCTACAGTTTGTGTTGGAAACATTTTATTATTCTGGAGGGTTTTTAAGTAACGCAAAAATAATTTCTTACAATCCAACGTCATATATATATATATATATATATATATATATATATATATATATACATATATATATACACATATATATAGTGTGATCAAATTTACGACGTTTAGTCCACATCCGAAATAAACATTAATGTCAATTAGATGCATCAAATCACAAATGAAGCATTTTGAACTGCAATTTTCCACTCTTGTTTAGCGGACAGACTTTACTGAATCATCGGAATATCTCCTTTGAAATTAATAAATTACAAGGCTAATTGTAAGGGCCCTTCAGTTAATGCATTACGCAGTTTTAACTAATATTGATTAAATGTGATAACTGAAGTTCTATTCGCTACGATTCATACGCAGATACTCAACAATTCTCAAATTATTTTTGTCTAGTAACGATCTACAGTGTAATGTGTTCCCGTTCGTAGAGCCTTTGCCGCAGTGCGTGTTTTCATTCATTTAAGCTGTCCCTAATGGAACCACTGCAATCGAATTCAATGCCGTAAAGATACCGGAAGTGTTCACTGGCATGAACTATATTTATCGCATTTGAATCGCAACCTTCGTGGAATTACAAACATCACATTTGACTGGAATAGTAGAGACAAATAAATGAAAACCACCACCGTTCGTTTGAAATAAAAATACAGAGAACAAATGTGGATACAGGAAGCGGAGCAGTGTTAAGAAGCACCTATTTGGAACCTTGTTTTAAATGAGGCACAATATTACCAACACGCTAATATGATAAGAGCATGGATCAGATCGTCTAACCAGAGTTATTACTTAACACGAAAGTCTAACCCCTGAAATACTATACAACTACAAATAAAAACAGTTGTAAGTATTTCCTACCACAACTCTAAACTACATTTAAAAAACTTGTGAGCAATATACAAGTATGAAGATTTCTATCTTCTGGGGTGTTGCGCTGTATAGTCTGGTCGATGTTTACCAACGTTTCAGAGGTCATACTGCCTCCGTCATCAGGGCGAAACGTTTGTAAACATCGACCAGACTACACAGCGCAACACCCCAGAAGACTAAAATCTTCATTCTCACCGCTGTGAAAACCCCAAATCATACAACATACAAGTATCCTATGTAAACAAATTTCCTATAATTACAAGTACGAAAACGTCTCAAAAAATGTGTTACAGCCGACGAAGACAGGGAACAGATTTCTATCGATGTTTGTTAATAAAATATGTAGACCAAATTTAACTTCTAACCTACATAACTGCAACAGGATTGCAAATTACAAAACTAAAATGATACCACATCATTCTGGTAAACCTAAAGCATTTAAACGTATTTATTACAGATACTCAAAAATTCGTCCACCTGATGGTACCTGATTAATACTGAGCTATTTACTCGCAATTAGTCCCCATTTTGTTGAATTCTATTGCATGCATCTTAAATTCTGTTGTTCAGGTCTTGCCTTGTTGCAACTGGTTTTTGCTTCAACTTTTAACGTCTCCCAGAAATAAATATCTAACGGAGTTAGATCACGGAATCTGTGCATTCACCTTGTTTAGGATAACCAACCTTTTAGAGATTTCTTTCTAAAATGTACCAACAAACACAATTATGGCTTTCCCTTCTTTCATCGACTATAACATTTTATGAAGCGTTTCCAGACCCGTGTTTATGGGGACCCGTTTACTCCACATTCAATTTCCTATCAGATTCCCAAGTTGTGTCCTCTAGTCTAAGAATATAATAAATAGTGTATATGGAGTTTATAGGCACTTTAAAATGCTGTGAGTGTGGAACTTCATTTCTCGCCCTGAGGGAGTGTTTGCAAACACGATGCTAACGAAAGAAATCCCTCAAACAGAAAATAATACAATACTTCAGAAAAATACATAGTGAAATATTAGGTGGACGGGACATATACCACGCATGGGGGAAATAATAACACTGAAAACCTAAGCGTAGATGGAAGGATTGTGCTAAATCTATTTTAAATTAAGAATGTGAAGGGGTGACACAGCGTTGTTAGCTTTGCTACGGTGCAAGCTCTGAGTAGTCTTTAAGCGCCTGAGCTCCGCTGTTCGTGTTCTAATGTTGCAGGATTTCGCTGTGACCTTGAAGCATGAAATTTGGTGGCGAAGAAAAACCCACTTCATACCGAAAAACATTTTGTACTGGCAGTGGCACTTCGTTCGCAAAGTACTGCAATGCGCCTTATAATGACAACTGTAGAGTCAGTTATGTAGATGAGGAACATCCAGAATAGCAAAACAAAGATGTCCATGCCTTGGTAACACTTTTATCATGGAAAATGTAGGCACGAAGGACAGAGTGGAAATTAAATAGCGAAGCAGATGGAATGTCGACTAGAATGAAGAAAGAACGGAATATAAGATAGACTCCTCGCCACTAGTCAATGGCATACGAATAAGTCTGAGAGGAGAATTTCGGGGTTAGCAGCAGTGTGGAGGGGGTATTACTCAACGTGGAGGCAGTAAAGAAAAGAACTTCCATCTGTGGAGTTGCCGTTACCAAATACTTGCTCTACACAAAGCCAGGCAGCAAACTCACCTGCTTCACCTCTCCATGCATGACATGACGTGTGACAAGCGCTTTATTCATTACATATTCTTCCCGAAGTAGAAACGTTACATTACACTTACATGCCCAGCAATTATTTACAACTTCATTAATTACATAACAAAGTGTGCGTGTTTGTTCACAAATATAAACAAGATTCTGGTCTTCCGGAAAAAAAAAATTGATAGGCAGTGTCGGACACTGCCGCAGTTATTTTCGTGAAAACGTCAATCGTGTATAGTATATTGAAATTAAACAAAAATTTTGTTTTGAATTGTTTAATTCATTTGCAACTTACATTTATTGAATACAGGATAGTGGTATGAGAAGTAGGATACATATGGCTTTGAAATTATTTGAATACCTCTTGCAAATTTCTTAACGAAAATATTAGTTAATAATTAATAGTTTAACTTAATGATATTGTAAATATAATCATTTTTATAAATGATTATTTCTTAATTGGTACACATCCATACTTGACCCAGGCTCGTCAGATGCCGCCTGAGTTGTCCGAGAGCGCTTACGTTGCCTATATTCGCGGCAGTACTGCGCGTTGGTTTTGGGTCCGGGCCCGGCGTTTTCGGTGTCATTCTCTTTGGAATTTTGTGCTCTACGCATTCGTGCCCGATTTTTGTAATTCTGGTTTTACTTTGTCCTCATATATCACGACATTTTAAGAAAATCGGGAAATTTTCAAACTTTTTTCAAATTCACAGCCTCGTATCATTTTGAGTTTTTGAGATACACACTTGGAGGTCAGGATGAGTTGCAACATATACACTCCTCTTCAAAACAACACTTGGTTCACTCGGATCGGATAATTAGTCTCTGAGATATGATCCCGTTTATGGACACGTGTATAATCCGGAAAGTCAAAAATCGTGGGTTCACTTTGCGCGTGCGCAGTTCGCGACGTCCGGCCGCCACGAATGTCGGAGCGGTACTGTCACAAACCTTCATCCTTCCTCTTTAAAACGAGACTAAGATGGCGGCGCTATGTCTATTTTTAGCCGAGTTATTGAAGTTTGAAATTACTTCGACAGAAACTGTCGCTCATTTGGGCGCGATTGCCTCCCCACACCCGGCATCGATTTTAAAGACGTTTTCACGTCAAAAACATTCTTGAAGACGTAGTCAGATCTGTTGAGAAATAAACATATTAAAATTCCAACCAGGTCGGCATGTTGTATAATTTTAAAATTATGTGCTTCAAGTTCTCTTTAGCGGCTTTAAGTTAAGTGTTCAGGTCGTAGCCCAAAGGCGAGTTCACACGAAACACTGATCATTAAAACCGTTACTATGCCAAGCTGTTTATTTCAGTGTGGGAAGCCAATGCTAAAAGTATAGGATGACGGTAAAACAAAAATAAACTGGTTAGTCACTTTGGAATTAAATTATATGCCTGCTCAAAGCATAATAAAAAATCTAATATGACTATGCTTTACTCTTACGTTGCAGAGATGACTGCTACAGTACCGCTGGAGGGGCGCATGCCACTAAATGTTTCAGGAATTCAATCAAGTTCACAAAAGAAATTACAAAGCAACACGGATCCCAAAAATGTTTGTTGCGCCGTGTAACCTGGTAGATGTTTACTGACGTTTCGAAGGTGCTTGATGCCTCCATTATCAGGACGATGACTTTACCTCTGACACATCGATAAACTTCTCACCCGATTACACAGCACAATAACCCAGCAGACAGCCACATTCAAACGCGCCGCCGAGAGAAGCTGAAATCACAACACCCTGACGTTATATGTCATATTATCGACTGCCATAAGGACAGAATCAAATTCTTCCACATGCAAAATAAATTACATTTCCATTGTAATTGTGAGGAGACTTTCGAATATATGCGCGCTCCATAAAGATATCTGAATACCGGAATTTCAAAACAATAAGAATATTCAGAAATTGCGAAAATAATAACGACTATAACAAACTACACATAATCATGTTACTTAATGCCATCGTTTCAATTACAAAACTTATATGGCATCGAAATGAGTGGAAGATGACAACTGATGGAAACGGAATGGGTTTTGGATAGAGGCGATTATGACCTATTTAAAGATATCACAGCATTCACCTGGACCGAGCAAAAGTACAAAACTCCGCAGTCAGAACAGGTTGTAGTTATGCCGAGACTGGAACCATGTGCAACCTAAACTCTAGAGCGAAGATGGAATGTCTTATTGGATGTTATGCCGTGTAGTGTAGGTGATTCGTCCTGATGGTGGAGACAGCAGGCCCCTCTGAAATTCTACCAAACTACAAGACAAGAACCCAGAAAAGCCATCTTCATACACACAGCCGTGAGAACCTGAAATCTCACAAATGTTTAGGCCTTATCGACCCTCCCGCACGGACTAGTTACTATCAAAGTTGTATTTGAGTCGATATCTTCCTTGTATATGATCAGTCCAGATCTGCCTCTAACTTTGAAGATTATTAAAACTGTAAAAGCTGTCCACTATATGCCGTGTAGGCACTTGGGGGAAGAGCCGGCATAGCTCCTACTCTTTCTTGACCTCGGCACTACATGGGGTTGAGTGGTCAGCGCTTTACCCCCGGGAAAGGACCCTGGTACCCATTGGATAGGAGGCCGGGTGGGCCCCAGAGCCGGTCTGGACGCAGAGGCTAGAAGAAAAATCTTCTGCCTCCGCCGGGGATCGAACCTCAGTCGTCCTTAGCTAGTCACTATACTGACTGAGCTATCCCGGTTCCTATTAAAACTGACTCTGATATTTTCATTGGATTTCCTGTCTAATAAGTCAAACCCGTAACTGTTTCTATAATCTACCAGCCACAGACAATACCCATGACACCCTACTAATAATACATATAAGATGTCACTTCATACACTTTAAAGATAGCTATAGTTTTATCGCCAAGATCCTAACGACGTTTCCTCTACGACCATTATTATGCGTTATTTTAACAACGACTACAAAATGAGTAAATATTTTCCTAGTTTGTGGGAAGATAATGCAATTTTCCACTTGTTTTTGTGATTTCATTGTATCTTTTCCAAGTCATTTTTAATCCATCAATTTTTGTGTTTACTAAAGAATAGTTTTAAAATAAGCAGGTCGTTTGTCTTAGTTTTCCGTCAGTCCACACTATTCATCTACAAAACTACTGAACGGATTTCGATACTAATAATGTTTAATGAAGAACAGCCCTGCCCTTCATTATTCCAATTTTAGGCTCAAATACTCTCCTCAACACCCTCTTCTCAAACAAGTTCAATCCGTGTTCCTTTGTAGATGTGATAGACCACGTTTCGTACCACACAAAACAAGCAAAATCAGAGTTTCACATACCATATTTGAATTTATACTTTTTTACATATCAAACGGGAAGTCTGTTTTTAATACCTTTGTAGATACAATTTTGGTTTGTTATTTGCGTTCTCAATGCCTGAAATTTACATTTTCTTGCAGAGTTATTAACTACGATTAGGTTAAAGGATATAGAAAACAAAATGTAAACAAAGAGAATTGTTAAAACAAAGGAGTCAACATCGTATGTAAGATAGACATACATTCACCTTCATGGCATAGTTCTTCGGTACAGAGTCAATATTGCTAGAGCACAGTAAACGTTTCATACAAAATACGATTATGGTTAGCTCCAATACGTTTGGGTAAGGACTTTGCGCTCCGCAACAATTCCAGCAGAGTCCTCAGAATTTGACCTTGAACCAAGGTAACCATAGTAACCATGAGAAGTAACGGTAGCCTGCAGATTCTGCAACCGGTCATTTCGGCGTACAGAAACGCAAATAGGCCATGTAATGTGTCCGTTACTGTTGTCCGATTATAATCAATTCTGGAACTCGCTAACAAATTATAGTAAATCTCCACAATATCAGACCTCATAAAAATTCATTAAGTCACTGTCTAGTCATTTAATGTGGGCGGACAGACAGACACATACAGACGAAGCAATTTTCATAGACTCTCATCTGAATCTGAACGAACCTAGAAACTCGTTAAATTTTTGGTAGCACAAAAAGTAATTGTAGGTCATATGTAAATATTATGGTATACCTTTAAGAAAGAATTTTAGGTATTAGATGTTATCAACGTTCCACACAAAAAGGAATTTATAATAATAACGTCCTCATTCTAGTTCCGTTGAGGAGAAAACAAATTAGAGAAGCAATATACATATTTGTTTTATTCAAAACGAAGCAATTATATTCTTCCATTTATAATCTCATTCAAATATGGACATTCCTCTTTAAATGAAAGATATATATTAGATAATTACTCATTTCCGTTGTGTTTAATCTTTCAACCTGTTCTTCACATAAACTAAAAACACAGTAGCCAACGAATAAATAAACTTCATACAAAAGTGACACAACTCATAACATTGTTAAATACGTATTAAACGTCACAACGGTGATATGAAACGCCCTGGGACGACAGCCTCCTGATCAGTTAAACGGCTGGGAACATGCTGGGTAAGCAATTGCGGAGAGTCGACAAGGGGCGGTTCTCAAGCTTTGGCATTGGGCGTGGGATTAACAAATCGTCGCCATAAAACATAATAATGTTATGAATAAAGTATAGAAATTAAACTGGGAAATGCGCAATTATTATGATTCAACTAAATATTTTTATCTAAAATAACTATGATTCATTTTACCTATGGTGTAATATAATTACTAAAAATTGTCTCTCGGTCTGTCACTAAGGTGTCTGAGAATTTGCAGAGAGCACTGTTTGGAATTAATAAATATTATGTTCCAAATAAATGGGTGTGACATAATCAGCTTCACAAGTTCTACACAACACACAGTACTGTCAGAGTCTTTAAATAAGTAAGAACACGACGGATGGATATATGAGGGGAAAAAATA
Organism: Zootermopsis nevadensis; assembly: GCF_977971745.1. Taxonomy (NCBI): domain Eukaryota; kingdom Metazoa; phylum Arthropoda; class Insecta; order Blattodea; family Termopsidae; genus Zootermopsis; species Zootermopsis nevadensis. The sequence continues at coordinate 936,300 of NW_028259151.1, read as the reverse complement.
ATGTAAAGTTCTTGTTGGAAAACCCCAGATGAAAATACCATATGGGAAACCGAGGCTTTAATTTCAATACAAACAGATCTTAAGAGAAATGTGGTGGGAAATGAAACGGATTAAACTGGTTCAGAGAAGGCAGGGTTTTGTGAATACGGTTACGACCTACTGCTTTCACAAAAGCAGAGAACAGGACTTTCTGACCAGCTGAATAACAAGTTAGGAATATAACTTGTACGGATTAACTTTTCACTAAATTAAGATTTGTTTTTCGACGCTATACATTACCTTTCTTAAGTTCTAAAGTACCCTAAATATTCGTATTGTAAATGACACATGATGACCAGTATTGGTTCATTTACAAAACTCATTTTCTTTCTCCACATCTGGGTTCATCGAACTACGACAAACCTTCTGGATAAGTGGAGCATGGTTCTTGTTTGTAATGATAATGCTATATTTTTTAGACAAAATACCAGATCCCATGTCCAGTACACTGAGCCAAGATTTGCTTCTGTGCGCTTATGCAGACCAGTACGTGATTAGGAGGAATTTCGTGTTTCAGTGAACACACAATAAACACGTCTTAGTACTCGTCACTATTCTCATATACAATACCGAAATTTAAAGTTTTGCGACTAGTCTGGCTGGCCATCCATCCAGCACTGCTACAAAGAGTTGGACTGCTGTAAAAATCATGCATGGTGGTGGTGTGGGATACAGGCAAGGAAGAGGCCTAATTTCATGGACCAGACCAAACAAATTTCGTAACGTTCCTTATATTTATTTAAGGGTGTTTGAGATCAGGGTGCTGAGTAGAATACGTGAATCCCAGACAGATGACAGGACACTGAAGAAATCTGAATAATGAGTTTCATAATTTGCACGCTTCATCAAATATTGCCTGAGAAATCACATCAAGAAAGATGACATGGCCGGAGTGTTTAAGACGTGAGAAGTGTATGTTATAGAACATTTTAATTGGAAATCCTGAAAGGAAGACTGGAACTGGAGACTCACGCGAAGAAAATAGTAGAAACGATCATAAAAGTTGGAGAAGACTAGATTTATTTAGCTCAAAACAGACGCCACTTAAAGGTTCTCTTGAAATATGGTAATTAATATTCCATTAATAATAGTGAATCTTTTGACCAGCTGAGCGATTGTTAGCTTTTCAAGAATACCGCTGCTCCAAGACGTTAGTTCCTCCTACCTGAAGACGGAGATACAGCTAAGCTCCGAAACGTCAAAGAATACAAAGAACATGTCACATAACGACAATTACATTGCTAACGTTTGGGAAGACGTGTGTTGAAATAAAATTTTGGATTAAAGCATGCCTATTTCTAAATTTATGGAGATAGGCCAATATTAGACTATTATTAAAACGTGGACTTTCGGTTCGTGAGAATATTCCAGCTGCCCTTCTCATTTTCATTTAATGGATTACTTCTGAGGTCCTTCTTCTTCCGCGGGTAGGTCTAATGTATTCTCGCGGAACAGAAACTTACAAGTATGTACTACATAAATCAATTCAGAGTCCCGCGCCGTAGCCGCGCGGTCTGAGGCATCATGCTTCGGACCGGCGATACGGAAAGCGCGCTGGTTCGAGTCTCGGGGGAGAAGAAATTTTCTCATGAGCTTTTCGACCAGTGTATGGGACCGGTGCCAACCCAGCATCGTGAGGAAATTGGGGAGCTACAATGGGTAGCGTAATCCGGTCAGGAAAGCTAGCAATGGCTGGGGGTTCGTCGTGCTGACCACACGTCATCCTATATCTGGTTGGATGATCGCTCACCTCTGCTTAGGCATGTGAACGTGAGGCCAGCAGTCAAGCTAGTCAGCTTTGGCTCTCTGGAGCTGTTACGCCACGGATTTAAATCAATTCAGTACTCGAAAATATTGTTTTCATAATGAACTAAACATTCACGAATGGTTTAGATATTAGAAGATATAATTTAAAAGGGACCCGAGTCAATTATGCCGCAGCTGTTTAGACCCCAAAAAAAAAAATCCCATGCATGTATCGGTCTTATTTTAACATCCTGCGACTCTACTGTGTCAGAGTCGAGGTTAAAAAGCTGTGGGACATTCCTGTAGCACGCTGGATATAGGAATGTCTAAACGTCAATATACACTTAAAACTTAAAATGTGAAGCAAGAGAAATGCGTAACATATACATGTGTGTGTTATTTTGCATGGAGTGCCTCATTTTCAGGACAGCACACAGGTGCAGGGGCGTTTGAGTTTATAGCGCTGAGGAGGCCATTTTTAACCCAAGAATATCAAGCAAAAATATATTGAAGAAAAGCTTCTTAATTTCCACCCTTTGTCCAATACTGATGGACTCGCCAGGTCATTTAGCAGTATGTATGACGGAAATTAGAAACGCATATAACACTGAGGTCGGAAAACATGAAGGAGAAAGATTATTTTGTAAATATGGCGATGAACCTTGTGGCTGCCTGAAGTCCAAGAAAGAACCTCTTGGGCATTTGAAAAACTATTGTTCGTCACTCCTTTTTGATAATATTGGACATAATACTGGCTCTTAAGATTGAGCCGGGATAGTTCAGTCAGTATAGTGACTAGCTACGGGCTGGACGACCGGGGTTCGATCTCCTACGGGAGCAGAGAATTTTTCCTCTAGCCTCTTTGTCCAGACCGGCTCTGGGGCCCACCCAGCCTCCTCTACAATGTGTACCGGGGTCCTTTCTCGGGGGTAAAGCCGGCCGGGGCGTGACGCTGACCACTCACCCCCATCTAGTGCCGAGGTCAAGGAAGAGAGGAGCTATACCTCCACTCACCCCAAACGCCTACATGGCGTATAGTGGGACAAACTTTACTTTTACTGGTTCTTAAGATTTATGTCAAGTGATAAGTACGGCAGGACAGTCCTGGCTTAAGTCAGAATCACGGTTAATGTCGATGTCTTGGGAGTGTTGTTACACTAGAATCCAAGTAACCTCGGGATACATGTCTGAAAACGATTACAACACGGGGCCGGAATGATACTGAATACGTCTATTAAGCGATGATCTTATTGACGTAGTATACTTTATAAACACAGCCTCTGGAATTCTTGAAACACACTTTTATAATGTGAACAACACACACTTTATTTTAACATCTGCCAGAAACCAAGAAATATTACAAACACACACACATGGGTGCGCGCTTACACACACACGCATATAAAAACTATACTCTTCTAAGTAGGTTCTAACTCTTCTCATTTGGAGAATATGTCACCGAACATGTTTTTAAAAACGTTTCTTTCTGGTAAAGTATTTGGCGGTAATTTTGTCTAACTGACAGTCTTACGTCCGGAATGTCGGCATATTTAGGCAGAGAGTGTTCCCTCGGGGAAATAACATTTCTAATCAGATTGTCACTGAGGGGTGAAGTTGGTTAATCAGAACAGCGTCAGATTTTAGATAGTCATATGATATCAAACCCATAGCTGCATCTTTCTTAGTTCCCACGAGTGTACTTTTATAGTAGAAAAAATTTATAAGCTGGGAAAAAATTGCACACCCATACAACCATAGGTTCCTGAGGTATACTGCTGAGTTCCGGAATCGAAAAGACCCTGAGTTGCTACAACATAATTACTTAAACGTGAATCAAGGACATGGCCTTGAACGAAGTAAAAAAATTACAGTGTTTTCTCTAATATTATGATCTACACAGGTGTAGACCAAATTCAACTGCTGGAAGCATTACAGAAACAATACAGTTATTCAAATACAAAAGTAATTTATCACTTCAGTATGAATTTGTCTTCAATGTTGACTAAATTACAAACTTCAGCAATTATTTTTAAAATATATCACAGAAAATCATATGAGACTTCTCAAAATAAATAACGAAACATGCAACAAGATAGCATATCTTATTGCAGCGAAGAGGTATAACGATATGCCCCTCTTACTCTCAGAAAATGCAATGTAAAATACTATACTATGCCGTGAATAACTTGAGGGGCTGTTGACTATGACGATGCAAAGCTGCATTTTACAAAGTATCACACGAATGCGTATCACACCTCTTTAGATTCTGTATATTACAGGGATGTCCAAGCAATAAATACAAATATAACGGTTTCCGTGTGCAAAATTCTGATTCTTTACCTAAAGGTCTATATTAAGACGTAATGTAGAGACGAGAATTGTGTGAACACTTCACGATGGATTCAGTGTTGTTTAATAAACCCCAGATCAGTATGAAGCACACGAAGCCAAGCACAGTTTCTATGATTCGTCAATATTTCCCGGCATTAGCATTTCAACGAGACCGATTAAAATCACATTCTCCACCACCAACTGTGTAGATGCCACCAAGGGCGGCGTACCGAATCATCGTAATAATGTCACCAGAGAGGATGATTTAACGACGTAATAGCGAAGATTATCCTCACACCTTGCAAGTTCGACGATCCGCCACGCTGGTATTACCCACTGTAGGGAATTAAAAAAAAAAAAATTTGGAACAGACCACAATGACAAAACGCCCATACCAATTTTCATAAAAATTAGTTCAGCCGTTCTCGAGTTATTACATTGGCAGACAGAAGGACAATGCGATTTGAATAGGCGCAGCAAAGGGATGTAAACGTACACAACAAACCGTTACCGCTCATATGAAAGTAATATTCGCCAAAAAAGAATAAATATTCGGAAATTAGAAAAACCTGAGGCAGTATGAAGCTTTCTGCCTTCTGGGCTGTTGCGCCGTGTAGTCTGGTAGATTTCCACCAACGTTTCAGAGAGCATACTGCATCCGTCATCAGGGCGCCCTGATGACGGAGGCAGTATGACCTCTGAAACGTTGGTGGACATCTACCAGACTACACGGCGCAACAACCCAGAAGACAGCGATCTTCATACTCACCGCTGTGAAAACCTCAAATCCTAATGAGGCAGTATATTAAGTAAATTAGATTAGTATGTAGACACTTTATTTCAATAAGTAATATAGGATGATAAAGACACGCAAACCGATACTAAATATTTATTATTGGCTGCAATTCAATATAATCGGACTGGATTAACAAACACACAATATCACTGTGACTATAAAGGAGCCATACAAGTGTTGTAACCTGCTCGTACCAGTCCGTAAGTTATCTTTCAACAGTCGAAGTGAAAGGATGTATTTTTAACAGATGCAAGGAGCGTCCATTGTCAAACACTACCTGGCATCTTGTTCTTTCGTAACTTGCCAGAATGAGATTAGGGATACATTTCCCGATTCTTCTGTGCCAAAAAAATAATCTGCAATATCTCGTCTGGTGAACCATTTCCGTGACACACGAAGCGTGCAGAAACTCTTCACCAGGTTGCATCAAACATGAGGAAAAGAGGAACGCACGCTTCGCTGAATGTGGTGGATATTTTTAACACTTTACATAATACTCTTTTTGTTTCTTTGTTGTAATGTTTCTGAAATGAGTTGCGTCACTTTTGATTGTCCTCAACACTCATAACTGTGTTCAGAATTGTATCTCAAGTACCCCTTAAGGGTATTCTACATGTACCAACGGCTCAGAACCGATGCCCTACAGGTTTGTAACACACACTGTTAACACTCAATAACTATCTTTGATTTATGTGCATAATACTGTATCTGTAACATAAATAACACCTTCAAATACCTGTCACTAGTTCAAGTGCTGCTTCGACTATTCCAACAGATTTTTACTTAATAATTATTGAAGCATATACGACAAATGTGACCTATCATCGCTGTTTGCCTTTTACTGTAAATAGCCCATGTCAATCTTGCAGTCGACAGCCAATTATCGATTTTAAACTTTGAAATATCCATCATGTTATAAAAAGCTGAACACAATACGGTATCAATCAACGTTTGGTCAATGTACTGATATTAATATACAATGTTCCTATATTCGGACTATTTAATGTTCAATTGTCGCGTTGTTGAAGTCCTATCAAAATGTCAGGTAACAAACCAAGCCATTCTAATGCATAATTATGAACATATAATCAACTCAAATTTTATAAAGCAATGACTGTGTCTACTTTACGGATGCTACACCGGGATTATTATAATAAATAACAAGCCCTTGGAAATGAAACATCTACAAACATGAAATGGGATCACAGAAGCAGACCATAAAAACGAATATAAACTACGATAAGTTACAGATTTCCTCCAGAGACGGAAGAAGCAGGTCAAATTTTAAGTTTCCAGCTGGAATGGTCCAACAATTATAGCCATGAAACCGAAAATTAAATACACAGAGATTTTAAACAGCTGCTACATAAACTGCTTCATATTCTACGTAAAATAACTTAAGAAAGTGTTACCATACATCACTTCAGGACACTGTATTAAGTGACGCCAACATTCACTCAAGAAATTCCCAAAATTTTATGGAACCGGAAGGTTCATTGCCGTATTCACAAGAACCCGCTACTGGTCCCTATCCCAAGCCAGATGAATCCAGTCCATAACGCCCAATCCTGCTTCTCTAATATCAATTTTAATATTATCATTCCACCTACGTTAGGTCTTCCTAGTGGTCTATTTTCTTCCGGTTTGCCCACCAAAACCCTGCATAAATTCCTCTTCTCCACCATGCGGGCTACATGCCCTGCCCATTTCATCCTCCTTGATCTGATCAGTGTAATTATATTTGGAAAGGAGTACAACTTATGAAGCTCCTCATTAAGCAATTTTCTCCAGCCTCCTAGTTTTCCTCGCTCTTTGGCCCAGATATTCTCCTCACCACCCTGTTCTCAGACACCCTCAGTCTACGTTCCTCTTAGTGTCACCGACAAAGTCACACACCAATACAAAACTACAGGAAAACTTACATGTTTTGTATATTTTAATCTTTTAGACAGCAGACGACAAGACAATAGGTTCTAAACTGAACAGTAGCACGCCATTGCCCGAATTTAATCTGCTCTTAATTTCCACATGAATCCCTCATTACTAGCGTCAATTAGAGCTTCTGTGTTTCTTCCGTATGGTATTTACGTTGTCCTCCAATAGATTTACGTCATCAGCATAGACTAGAAGTTGATGTGTCCCATTAATTTCAGTCCCACCAGGTTTTCTTGGACCTTCCTAATTGCGTATTCTAAAGCAAAGTTGAAAAATAACAGCGATAAAGCATCTCCTTGTTTTAGACAATTTTCAATAGGAAACACGTCAGACGTTGTCAGACAAATGTTTACCTATATGGACTCTACTACAGGTTTTGTTTAAACAAATTTTAATAAGCCTAACTATTCACCACTCAAACTTAAAATGACGGGCTCTGTGTTTTTCCATGCACAACTAATTTGAACATGATAAACGATCTTTAACTATATTCATAAAATGTAGATTGTTTACATATAGATATATTTGGGATATTTACGTGGTTTTCCTCATTTCCTACAAGGAATTTGACGCTGAAGCTTTCAAATAGGACAAGACAGCTTCTCAGATATTTCAAGTTGATCATTCGTGATCGTATGTATCAACATCATCTGATCTCTGCATTTTACATCGCATCGTTAAATAAACAAATATTCCAGAAAAAACTTATAAAAGATTGTGCAAAGAGATGAGGCTCCATTTTAACTGACTTCTGACAAAGCGTAATTGAAATGCCTGTAACGCTGACAATCCGAGAGGTTACTAAAGTTAATATCAAATATTGATATTAACGAAAGTTATTAAAACACTAGCTGCCCTGCCCATTACCGTATTTAATAAGTTTGTTTCAGGAATCTTAGTGTAATTATTTATTTAAAAACGCGATGCAAAATGCAGAGGTTAGACAGTGTTGAATGAGGCATGATTCGATCACGAATGATCAACTGAAAATATGCCAGAAGCTGTCTTGCCCTGTTTGAAAGTGGCAGCTTCTAATTCGATTCGGGGAACGGAATAAAAGGACTCACGATAACTACTAGTCGGACTACCGACCGAGATTCGAAACGGGGGCCTTCAAAATATGCAGTTGGGTAGTCTTTTGTGGGGTACCGAAGAATTCCAAACTGTAAAATCGACTCTGAGTTTTAATGTTTTAAATAAGTATAACTGCTTTCGAAGATGTCTGACGTCTTTGTTTCAACTACATAGCGTCGGATTAGATAAGAACAAGCCAATAATGATAAAGGTTTGGAATGAGAGTTACCTGAAGATATTAAGATGGCTGTCTTCCGAGATGTTGTGCCTGGATGAAAACAGTAAACAACTCAAATTCCGATTAACATCTAGCAGACTACACGGCGCAACATCCCAGGAGACAGACATCTTCATATGTTTCGCCGTCAAAACCTAAAATGTCACTTAATTTAAGGTGTTTACGTCATTCGGCTCACAGAACTAAGAAATGTCAAAAAAACCTTAGATCATGATAAGCTGTAGTCCGGCCGAGATTAGCACCAGGCACCTTCTTCCACAATGTATGCCTTTAATCTATGTCTGTAACATTACGACCGTAAAAATCTGCTGCGTTTTGCACGTATGTGTGAGATGAAAGTGAGTTATACCCCTGTAATACTACGCAGCAAACAGAAGGGAAGAGAAGAGAGGCTCTTCTTTTTGGAATGTTACTGATGTTCATTAGTAATTACCGCAACAAAATTATACCGTCTGGGGGTATATCAAAGTTGGTTTGAATTAGAAAAGCCGATGTGGTCTCTTTCATGAAAGAGATAAAAATATACTTTGGCTCGTGTTTACTTTGACGTTGAAATTGTGAATAGGGGTGTCTTCTATATATGAGAACATCATTTCCAAGAGAGGAAAAAAAAAATTTATAATAAAAATTGACAGGGAGAGAATGTTTTGTTATAATCTACGTTGAAAATTATAGTAATTTTCAACATGTGAACCGATATCCAGTGTGTTCTGTAGAGTAAAGAAGAGGCTAAATGTCAACAAGTGCTTGTTTTCTTAATTTAGAACTCAGCGCCTTCCAGACTAATGATGAGCCAAGTGATATTTTCTCCTTGCTACGGATTTGTAAAGATTGTCAGTTTTACTTGTTTCGGGAGCTGTCGGTAAGAGGTTTGCAAATGTTCAAAACGACTGCCTTCAGACCACTATAAATGGAAACTTCACCATTCAAATACACTTCAGTCAAGTCAGCAAACCCCCGAACATGTAAACGGGTTTCGCCACAATTTTGACCATGGTATTTTTGCAACCAAGTTCCTCAACTAGTTAAGCATGTACAGCTGGGAAGAAAGGGACTACAGTAGACATTTGCTCGATCAGAGACAGCTTATACGTATGCACAGGTATAAAAAAAATAGACAGGTGAAATATAACTGATAAATTCTGTGTATTTCTTTACGGACTAGTTAGTATATGTGTAGCTGAAAGTAACACACAATTTCTGAGTTTTCAAATATAATTTTCAGCATATTTTCGAGTTTAATTAACATAAACTGGACTCCAAATGCCAAAATTTCTTGGAGAGAAGATAATAAAGACTGGGAGATTGATAGGTTAACAAAATGAAGATTTGATAAATTCAATATTATTTAACTCCGAATATGAAGAAAGGATAACTGTGTAAAGTGAACCGGAAAGTAGTACGAATAAGGAGAAATGTTACACTTCAAGGTACTAGCTACGGTGAGAACAACCGAACAAGGCTGCTTTAAGTTAATGGTGGGCCCTAAGCAAAGTACGAACGTATAATCTCCCTCTCTTAGTCTGTAAACAGCAAATTCAATTCAATTCATTTATTTAAGTGTTTGCCAACAGAAAAAAGCCAATAACAGGCAAACACTGATAATACATACAATAATAATGAAATAATAATAAAAAATATTACACAACCAGATTAACTAAACATGTATATGTACAGTATTAAATATAACAGCCAACTACAGGCAAACCAAAAATAGAAACAACATTACACACAAAGAAATATAAATGAAGAAATATAAATAAAAGCAAATAATCCACCTAGGGAACACTAATATAAATGTAAAACACAGTAACATAATACCAATAGAAAACCTATTTCTTTTAATAAAAGGAAAAAGTACACAAAATGTTAAAACATTATTTTTGGTTCATTTAACGTCGTTGCCTGTCACTCAGATTATGAAGCAACAAATGACAGGATGATTAACGAATAATGAATCCGAAAGGACATTGAAGGAAGTAGCTGGGGCCTCAATGCAGGGAATATCTCGGACATATCTAAAAATTGTGCTCATGTAAAATTATTTTCAAAGTATAGTACTTAACCTTATATATTAAATTTGACATGCAAAACGTACAACCCCCACCCCCCAAAAAGTTGTTCTTCCTTCATGGTCTTCTGCCCGACACCTAAATCGAACTTACAAACTGAAATTAAAGAATTCTGAACGTCTGTACACAAAAACAGACAAACTGAGTAATGTTAATGCAGTGAAATGGAATGGAACATCTTTCTGAGTTTGATTTTGGCAAAAGCATCAATGTTAACGTTAAAGTTCATCAGCTTCAGAACTACATTTTCATTTTAAATTCATACTACAAATTAAGACAAACACTTTACTTAATTACTGTAGACTTATTACAACACAGACTAAACTGTCCGTAAATACATTCTTCAGATACATGGAAATCATTCGGGTAGGTTCAAGCGCACGGTTTCGACTCTCGTTCGCTAGGTGTCCCGAACAGCTGTGCATTATGCCCATTGAATAACGGTATTCTGGTCCCAAATCGAACACCAGCGACTTAAGTTCATTCGTTCTCGTTAAACCGAGTTCCAGTGGTGTAATTATGACTCAATAAATGTATAAATTCACATTGAAAACGACTGCATAAAGCATAACGCTCATTAACAAGGTAAAAACACGATTTCCTGCCCTCTAACAATAGCCAGTTATGTAAGCTAGAAGATAAGCTAGTCACATTATCAATGCTGTGATTACAGACCTAGAATCGTCTTCAAAACAATGCCCCAATGAACATGAAAGAATCCAGCAGTGAGTGGGCATACTACATGCCGACTTTTATTACATTTTGTTACTTTAAATCCCCGCACTCTTAATTAAATTTCATTCCTGTAATTAATCAACTGGTATCATGCACCGAGCATCAAGAGATTTGATGGTTGTCTACAGAAAACAAATGTGAGCTCTCGATTGTTGGATCCAGAACCAATTTGCTCCGAGATGAAATGTGAAGTCTGAAGTTCTGACTGCCCCCCCCCCCCCAAAAAAAAAACTATAAGGTACAAGATAAGAACTAAAGACATATCGGTCAGTAAAACAGCTAGCTATAGGCTGAGATATCAGTGTTTGATTCTCCACAGAGGCAGGAATTATTCTCTTTGCCATTACGTCGAATTCGGTTCTGTGATCTAACTCCATCCCATCGGATGACACCGGGGACTCATTCGCAATAAAACTCGACTGGAGAGTGAAGATGATTGATTACCCGCATCTACAGTAATTAGGAAGGTGTGGAGCATTACCTCCACTTCCATACGTCTGCAATGCTTTGTGTAGAGCCTAGGGATAAGCTTTAGCAATACAACATTAACTACAAGGTAGAGGATCTTAATTTCGTGGATGACAGTTGCTTCATTTGATCAATAAATAACGAGTGTAAAATGCGTCATGGCAGAATTACAACACTGGATATTACACACAACCGATGCAATCTCCTTCACAAATCTTCAACCAATTTCTAAAATAGATCCATGCGAACAGCAGGTAGGCATCCTCTCAACTATAACCAGGTCGCCAAGTGGTCACTTAAAATAAAGCACCCAAGAGAACATTTACAAATCGGGTGGACCGCAGAGGCGTTCCGGACGTAAATGGACTCATTTTCAAAGTCAATAGCCAAATTTAAGCTTTCACGAAAGCTATTCATACGATCAATATAAAATGTTCAATAATTAGAATCGACCTCTTCACATTTTAATTCAATGTATTAGAACGAAATTATTTGGTCGTGCGTCGCCTTTAATTTTGTCTGAGTGTTAATGATGCTCTTGAAGTCAGAATCTTTGACGTCTTACGAACCTACAAATTCATTTTAATCTTTATACGATTTCAGTGCATTCTTGGATTCTAGTATGAAACTCTGTTGTGATTGTAAATTCCCCTGTTATCAGATTATCCTGGCTACCTTTTGACTGAGGTAATCAATGTGGGCTTAAGAACAGGGATAATAAAAACCATTACTGCTACTTGGTGCGTAACGATTTTCACTTCGAAAGTTCTTCAAAACTTTAGCTATAACAACAAAAATTACTTATAACTGAATCCCAAGAAATCTTAAGTAAGGCTTACTTGTTCCGTTTCAAACAAGTTTCCCTTTTACAACACATACTACTATATAACAGAAAGTGTAGCTCAGTAAATCATACACCCCACCAATTTCCCATCACAAGTCAGAAATTCATGCTACATAATATTTTACTAAGCAGCACACACTTTCTGGTTTGTTCGCATCTTTTTTTCAACTCTTTCTTCCACTGCACACTGATCTATTTGTTCCAGTACTTTGGCGTAGTCCATTAAAGTATTATGCAGATATTTTTTCAAAGGGGGAACTTAATTCGTCCAATCACTGCAGAAAAGATTTTTGGAAAATACAAATTTTCCGACCAAGTCAGAATTCCGTTTGCTCCAAAGCAGACAAGACTTCTTACACATACATTGCGTACACACACACACACACACACACACACACACACACACACACACACGCACATGCACTGATCGCTTACGGCGGAGTAGAACGAATATAAAAAAGTCCAAGGTTTCCTTAGAAATGAGCTATGTATACAACAACTGAGGCATGCACTCAATGGAAAGTAAACAAACTATCGGTATCATCTTGCACTTCAGACTCACAAAATATGGAGTGTAATCCCAAGTTAAATAAAGAATTCATGTAGTGTTCCCATTAAGAGCTTAAATGAAGTCTATTGTAACGTCAGAGAGAGTGTACAACACAAAGTAGAAACATAAAATAGGGAAAAATTGAAAAACTCCTTACATATGCAGAGGAGGCAGACGAGAAAAGAAAAATGAAAAGACTTTCCCAATAAGATGGAGTTCGGGCTCATTTTAAAGTTTGAACAGGAAACTAACAAAAAATACACGAAAGAAAAAATAAAGATGCATAGGCTTACCTACGTGAAATGAGAAACTTGAATCTTGAGGGCAACATATAGGCCTAAACATACATAAATATATAAAGGAAATACATATTCTGCCAGTCTTTCGCGGTGCCAGATATTTGATATGCAACTTATATCGACCCGGGAATGAAAACGTTTCTTTATAAAGAGTTTCATTACCATAAGTTCAATAGTAAGCACAGACTTAGAATAAATAAATAAATAAATAAATATGTGTGTGTGTGTGTGTGAAACTTCGCACTATAAAGCCTTGAGGCATAAATTACATGTATAGTGTTTGTGTCTCTCAAGGCGAATATTGGAACAGCACCAACAAATACGCAACGACCACTTCCTTTCAAATCCTTCGCCTACATATCATTCACGAGCATATTTCCACTTTATTCCATGCTAGATAAGCCCTACATTTGAAAAGTCGTCGAAAAATAACCTAATAAATTAACATTATACAATAATGTTAAGAAATCAACATTGAAAAATCAAAGATAATGAGGATAGCACCGACAGCAGAACCATTGAACGTTGTAATTGGAAACCGACAGCTGGAGAATGTGGAGCATTTCAAGTACTTGGGAAGCATAATCACGACGGACGCTCTATGCACCAAGGAAGTAAAAGCAAGGATAGCCATGGCCAAGGCAGCTTTCGTCAAGAAGAGGATACTTCTCACTAGCAAGTTGGGCTTGGAGATGAAGAAGAAATTAGTGAAGTGTTACGTATGGAGTGTCGCGCTGTATGGAGCAGAGACTTGGACACTCAGGAAGAAGGAACAGAAATACCTGGAGAGTTCTGAAATGTGGTGTTGGAGAAGAATAGAGAAGATCAGGTGGACGGATCGAGTGACCAACGAAGAAGTATTGAGGAGAGTCAACGAGCAAAGAAACATTCTGCAGGCTATTACACGAAGGAAAGCTAACTGGATGGGACATATTATGAGAAGGAATGGATTACTGAGTGATATCATCGAACGCCAGGTTGAAGGAAAGCGAGGACTGGGAAGAAGACTGATACAGCTAACCGACGATCTTAAACAAGGAAAGAAGATGAAGTTGCAGGAATTAAAACGAGAAGCTGAGAATAGGGAAAACTGGAGAGCTCTTTTTGGGCAGAGCAATGGACCTGTCGTCAGACAGAACACTGAATAATAATAAATAATAATAATAATGTTAAACCATTTTTAATTGTAAGCTTAACGTAAAGTGTTCTAACAACACAGCTATAAGATACAGAAATTTCGTTTAATCCAGCAGTGCCCTGTCCTACAGTCGACTACAACACCGGCCAACACGACTGCCATTTCTTGTAGATATTACCAAGTTACTTCATGCGAAAATCATCATTATACCTTAACATAATTTACGATCGCTTCCACGTAGTCATTTTAACTTACAGTTTATAACCGTATTCACATATTTCGATTCTGCTCTGTTGATACTGAACCGTAAAATATAGCTACGCAGAAGAAACAAATTCTAACCAATGTGTTAACGGTAAGCTGTATAACTTTTTAATACAGTAACAAATAGGGCCACATACGTACACGAACAAAACCATACCTAGAAATAATGAAGCACTATTTCACAAAACATAGAGAGTGATGTTAGGAGTACTGGCTTTATCTACACACAATTCAAGCTACTGTCAATGGCCAAATAGATTTTCTTCATATTCTGTGTTTGCTTCCAGCACAAGAATTCTATGGCTGCACTTTAAGACGTTCTGCAGAGAATATACACATAGGCCCGCTTCAGTTCAAATTTTTCGGTCGGTATGGCGAGAACAGCAGAAACCGTTAATTAATAATTATACAATTATAATTACATACTTACACATTCAGCAACTTCTTTCTTGCCATAACGTACACTAGTAGCTGTAAAGTTTCCGACAACGTTAAATTTTGGTGCAAAACCTCCAAATTTCTGTGATTAATTGAGAAAATATGAAATGAAACGTTTATGGTTCATTTTAAGGCATGATCCAAGCATACCACAGAGGAACCGAGGACAACAATGAAAAACCTTATCATGATACACGGCTGTGGACAAGTCAAAATAGGACCTCCAAAACATAAAGCCGGAATGGTAACCAGTCGACCGTAATGTTTGCTGACAACCGTTTAATAAATTTAGGCAACATGGCAAGTACAAAAAGTGACAATGATAGGGTAACACGATGAGTGACAGTTTATTAAAATCAGACCTAGCATTACTAGTAAACCTGAATAATATGAGATTACTTCATGTAACATGAATCACGGACGCGAAAAAGTTTGAACAACGTATTTCGAAGGCTTCATTTCCTTTACTTAGAAAATTACAATACACTGACGTTCTTCTCGTGATATATTTGGTCCAGTATCGCTCATAAAACGAAAAGTACACACTGGGCTAGTCTTGACCAGGTAAAGTAGATTTTATTGTTTCTTCCAACGAGGCATATGAAGACAAACCAACAACTTAAGTAATATTAATGTAACGTGTCAAAGATATTGATCCTATTGCGACTCGTGTCAGTGTGCGTGGCACGCGTTCTTAAGCGTAGCTATTTTGGGTTCACACCTCATCCCCTCAATTCCATGTGAATTTGCGGCATACTAACTTAAAGCTATCGTGATAGATTTTATAACTAAATGACTATTTTTAATTTACATAACTCATTTATCAATAATTATGCTGATTAAGACAAGCATTACATTTCAATGTGCTTATATTAACTATGTCGAAAGAAAACATAGACCATTTCAAATTCAGACAGATATATGACATGTAAGAGTTAAATAAGCGAACCCGTGCTTTTGTGAAGCACCTGGAAATATTGTTGATTTAGCAGACTTATTGTCAAATAGTCACTGAGATCCGCCAGTCTTTTTGTTGTCGCGTTTTGACACAGTGTTTTGTTTAACATTTATTAAAATGGATAGAAATTCCAATAAGATTTATACAATATTATACAGAGTGAGTCAGAAGTATGTTTACAAACTTCGTGTGTATGTTCTAGGATCAAAAATAAGAAAAAAATCTTCCTATGAAGAAGGGGTCGCAAATATTTCATTTTCGAAATAATAGCCAAAAATAAGTTTAAATGAATTGACTTTATATCAAAGTGAATCCAGCTTCCAGCAAAGATTTTCAATTAACGTTTGGACAGGAATTGTTGGCGACATACTTCGTCCACACATGCTTCCATCGCGTCTAAGAGGACCTTCATATCGGCGATTCTTAAGAAGACACTTGCCACGTGTCCTTGAAGATGTACCACTGAATACTAGAAGACAAATGTGATTTATGCACGACAGAGCCCCAGCACACTTCTCCCTTCGCGTCAGATATCATCTCAATGAACAGTACCCTTAGCGATGGATAGGGCGTGGTGATCCAGTAGCATGGCCACCGAGGTCACCGGACCTGACTGCATTGGACTTTTATCTGTGGGGTCCCTTGAAGTCCATCGTTTATGCAACACCCATAAACAATGATGACGACCTATGAGAACGTGTGCAGAATGCATGCCAGATGATTCGAGGAAACCCTGGTGTGTACGAACGAATCCGTCAGTCTTGCACACGTCGTGATCGTGCATGTGTGGAGAATGGAGCACCAACCTTTGAGCATCTGTTATAAAGAAACTTCCCTGTCCTTATACTTTTTCAATAAAGGCCTACATTGAAAATTATTTTTGGCTATTATTTCGAAAATGAAAAATTTGCGACCTCATATTCATACGAACATTTTTTCTTATTTTTGATCCTGGAACACGCACACGAAGTTTGTAAACATACTTCTGACTCACCCTGTATATAACCGGTGTGTCTTGTTCGGATTACGCAATATCAAAATTCAAAGCAGTCTAACGTGGCCTTAAAACGTTCCACATATTGAATACACAAAAACTCTCCACATCATAACACCGTTTATGTAAGTTTATGCCTATACCCCCATCTAAAATTTCCCCACGTCTACGAGCAATGGCCCACCTCCCAAATTCGACCAACCTTTGCGTTGGTATTACCGAGTGTGCAGACTTAAGAGATTATGGGTTTGTAGAAGCGTTCTATGGCACAGCGTCTATGCCAACTTTGATAAAAATTCAACAGATATATTCTACTTGTAAATGCATAAAACGGATATCACTGGTGAAGGAATGGCCACTGTGTGCCAGATTAATTTGTATGTTGGCATTATAATTTAGTAGAATGTACAAATTAAGGCTTAACGTTCATAATAAATCTGATATTGATATGAGGTAATGAAGTGCGTATAGAAAGAGATCAGTGGCGAAGTTCTTCTTATGTTGCATTAGGTTAACTTGTAGGTAGGCATCCTAATGTGGTTTGTTCAAACAAGTGTATTTATTACCGTATCACTTAATTTGATTAAAATTGAAGTTATTGCAGCCATTAGACGATTTGTTTCAGCGTTATTTCGCTGCACCTTCCTCTTACACCCATTCTGATACAGAAGAGCAATACAGTTT
The DNA here is from genome assembly GCF_977971745.1 of Zootermopsis nevadensis. Classification (NCBI taxonomy): domain Eukaryota; kingdom Metazoa; phylum Arthropoda; class Insecta; order Blattodea; family Termopsidae; genus Zootermopsis; species Zootermopsis nevadensis. Next base: position 918,697 of record NW_028259151.1, on the reverse strand, counting down.
GTCCGTCATGAAGCACATTATTATAATTTTTATTGGAGTGTGAATCTGTTAAGAAGCTGCCGAGACTGAGCCTACTGTAGAACTATCTCACGTTCGTCTAAAAGAGTTATTTCAATTTTTGTTTTGCTCATCAAACTCTTCTGAAACCAAAATAACTGGAGAAGAGTCTATTAGATACTACATACATAAGAATAGTTTTTCTGGTATAATTAAAATATAACACTGCTTTTGAAGCTTGCATTATTCAAAGGAATATTTCACGTCATATCGCACGCCCTCTAACTAGCAGATGCTGAGGTCAGTGGAGCTTGATTTGCATGGCATTGTTAGTGCAGTATCCGATATTTCTGTACATTATTTTATATTTTTGTCGAAACAACAGAATTCAATTAAATCACTCCGTGATGAAGAATATAAGTTTCAACAAATGCAGTACCCTGAAGACGAGGACGAATATGGTTCTCAACACGTTGGTGTTTTCTGTATTACACGGTTGGTAGCTCGAGATGAATTTATTATATTGAACAATGCAGTTTCCCACAGACCCAGATGCTGCCATTGAATCAGCTCAATAATGGACAAAGGAATAAAAATTAAGAAAGGTTATTATCCTGCACGGGCATGCTGTTAAGCCTTAACAAAAATTTAAATCAACTACATAGATAAAAAACAAGGTTCTTAGCAGCACAGGTGAGAATAATTATTCTACGAAACACAGAATGAAGAACATACAGAATTGGTAAATGTGATTAAATTCCATCCAAATTCTGAATTAATCATGCTAATCGCTAATGATTTAGTAAATGAAAACATCAGGCAGCTGTTATGTTTCACGTTATAAACTTTAATGTACCTTGGTATAAATTAAATATTTTTTTCAAGACGCCCAATAACATTACGTAATTCTAAAGTCTCTCCTACATAAGAAATACGCACGATCTCCACATTGGTATTGTTTGAAACGCTTCCTTTATCGAGACCAACCAAACGCCGGTTCAGGTGAAATCACCAACACAGGATTGAGTGTATATGTTCTGCTTGGTCAGGGCAATCGTATTCCTCGTGTGGCGTTGATATATGAATATGCATTAATGACGTTATGATGATTAGCAAGGCAAAACCGAAGAACTCTAAAATTACTTCTTCAATACTAGTTTGTGCACAACAAATCTGACTTGAAGTCACCTGGAATTACACCCAGGTTTCCGCGATGAGCTGCCTAAAGTATGGCATGGGTATTTTGGTACAGATTATGACAGGAAATTAAAAGTTAGGTACGAAGCCGATGTGACATTTTATGGCATGATCATCATACTGAATTACAAGCACGTTTGTCGATTTTGTCATGGATATGATTCCGTGATGTTATCTTACCTTATAAAATGAGAAAAGTAGATTAATACCTTTCACAGAAGCCGACTTCAGCGTAATATCCACACTAATGTAATGGCTGCAATAATGTAGTCTCGTACTATACCGATGAATATTTTAGTAATAAATAATTCTTATATTAAATGTCTTAAAGGTATCTGAAGTCTACTTGGTGCAATCAGCAGAGAAGAAAGAAATTATCTTTACTTGCAACACTACACGAAACTAGAATTCTTATCAAGCGCAAAGTAAATGTACTTTTAAATTCCTTATGCTTCGTTCTCACACAATAAATGTAACTGCGGTTTCAAACTAATGTACACATTAAAGCCAACGTAAGGTTCTAACAGCAAAAGTTTTAATGAGACCGTTTAACTTTGTTTTACGGCTTCAAATGTTTTGTACAGAAAGACAACGCTTATGTGCAATCCAGATAGTTCTTGAATTGCTTTCAGTTCTAATGTAATGGTATTCTGAAACAAACTTCTCGTCACCTAAATTGTAGCGGCTACAACATTGCATTTTATAGTTGTGTGTTTGACCGTGTATAACAGAGATCCTCATTCGACAGAACACACAAATGATTCTGAAACGAAACATACGTACAACTACAGAAATCAGGAGACTAATTCGTGAATGAAAATTCCTGGTAATCACAGTACTCCGTGGCGTACAAATGAGTTGTGTGGATGGGAGATAATAATGGAACTAGTTCAGGAAAGTGTCCAATGGTGGACTAAGTTAAGTTATTAACGGAACAGAAACTTTGGGTTAATAGAATAAACTTCTCCTTAAGATTTTTGACGTAAATACGTCTATATGGAAGGGCCACTTCGCAAAAAAGTGTTACGAAAAAGTGACAGGAAAAAGTGTAACGAAAAAGTGACAGGAAAATGTGTAAGATGGTTACCTAGAAAATATCAACAATTTGTAAATATGGACTGACAACAATGGTCAGCTTGCATGCATTGTTATGTTACCTAGGAAACGTCATCTGTTTACTCGGCATTGTTTGCGTTACATTACTGCCGTCAACATCCGCTTTCGTTATTGCGGAAAGAGCTGAGCTGTGAATCGCTTCTAGAAGAAGTGCGTCGTAGAGTAGATAATTTTGTGCTGATAAAAACGTTTTACAATATCACAAGTACTTATCTTATATAAGAATTACTAAGTAATCTGTTGTTGCGTTAGTTTGTTGCGTCATACTATGTACAAGATGGATGACATTGAAACTAAAAGACTCCATAACGCAGAATATGTGTTTTATCATGCCAAGGGAAAAAACAACCCAAAGGTAGAGGACGCGCACTGAGCTGAGGCGGTTAGAAACACATACATTGCCCACGTTGACTGCTTCGGTGAGAGCATTCATAAGGAGTGCTGGTATTCGTGATCTAAAAATGACTACTCTAAACGTACAGAGTTTGAAAACTCATGTGCAAGACATAGCAACGGATACAGTGATAACTGATACCGATATCCTGGCGTTCACCGGAACGTGGATGCACAACAATGAAACTGTAAATTTGGAAGGTTATAAATGCATCACGCAATTTATGCGTGACGAACAAAAAGCAGGCGGAGTGGCTATGTACGAGAAACATGGAGCGACTACGATGGCTACCCCACATCTGTTGATGAAGTTACCTAAGGAGGATGGAGCAGATTACAGAATAGCTGCAGCTGAAAAGAGAGGTGATATCTGTGCGGCAGAGTGTATGGTCAATGGTGAAAAAGTTTTAATTGTAACTCTGTATATTTGTAACCACACACCTATTGATGATTGTAAGAGACTTATTTTGAGTCACTTGAGAAATTATACAAAGATGTTTTCAGTTATGGCCACAGAAGATCCTAATACAATGCCGATAATACTGACAGGAGCTTTTAACATTGATTTAAAGAAGGAGGAAAATCAAAGTTTTGTCACATTTATAGAGGAAGCGTTTGGCTTAATGTTGATGTCAATTCCTCAATGTAGTACTACTAGATCAAAATCTTGTATAGATAAGGTGTTTGCACGATATGTTGATACTCTAAAATGTACAAATTTTATAACATATTTCAGCTACCATTGACCCATCTTAAGCGTAACTAATTCAAGGTAGGCAGTACTGTTTTACTTTAATCAATTGTAAAGCGAGTACAAAGAAAATATTTAGAATAAAGCCACTATATAAACTCCTTACCGTATAGACGTATTTACGTCAAATTCTCCGGAACCGTGGTTTCACTGTAACTTTTTGGATGGAGTGCAATATGTAACTTCGGCTTCAGAGGTTAGACGGCGTCAAATGTTGACACTAGAGCAACGTTTCAGCAAATACTGCAGTTGTCTTCAGAGTGAATCTGGCCATATGCATTTGATGATGGCAATTGCAATGTGTGTCAACATTCGACGCACGGAAGAATTTCATTAAATAAGTTTCATTGCTATGAGTAGTGATCAAAATAGTACTGCATTCTTAATCCGACAGTATGTGTTGCGGTTCTGTGACTTGTACGTTACACTAACGATTCGAAGGAATATACTGCCAAAGTCTTCAGGGCTATAAAGAAACTGAAATGCGAGTAATCTTTATCGAATTTGGAAGTCACCAATACATTTATTTATCATTTGACGAAAAACAACGTCCTTGGAAAGACTCCAAGAGGTCCAGGCCAAAATGTCGGTGCGTAGGAGGTATATAAATATTGAGAATAACGAAGCACTTTTACACAACAAAAGAATATCATTCAACGATTGTTAAAATTGTGGTATTACTTCAACTTGCAAAAGACTGCGCGTACACATAAACTACGATCTACTCTCGACACGATCGCTGAGCACGACTACCATATATCCTGACTGAGTTTTACCGAGACACCCCGGGCGAATTCCAGTAATTTAGGCCTGTCTTCAAACATGGCACGATTGCTTCCACTGAAATGTTTTATTTTTCAGCATTCAAAATCATCTTTTTCCATCATATCTGATACTATACAATCGGTGCAGATAAAACGTCATTGTATAACCGAAGTATGGTTGCTGTCTGCATAAACAATAAATGTGTCACGAATTTCATATAACTGAAAAAAGGATAAACGGTATAAAATCGAATTAATTACAATGCATTCAAATCCTCTCCGATGCTTTATAAAGGAAAATGAGAATAAAAGAACGGAACTTGATTCAGGCCAGTGAATCAAATAAGCTACTAGTTGCAACGACGCCGTAAGCGCTGTCGGAGTCGACTGTCTTCACTTTTCATAATTTTACTAACACAGAGGTGTAGTTCTTTATTCAACAACTGTAATTATTTTATAATTTAAAAAATTATAAATATGAAAAATAGTATTTCTTAAACAGATGTTATATAATAAATCTTTATTTAAATCCAGGAAAAGTTACATTATTTTCTCCATATGCAAAATGTTTCAACAAAATAAGAAGAAACGTAACATTTTCGTAATAAGTAAAATATTAACGTTTCGCAGAACTACTTACTGGTGAAGAGAATCTGAAATGTAAAATAATGACAACTTAATGGCCTATACAAGCTCACAGTACAACTAGCAGCTTAACTATTGAGCTGAGGTTTTAGTTGGAATAACGTATCAAGTCTGGAATGTCATTCTAAGAGCAGCCCCAAAACTTAGTACTGGTACTAACTCCAGTTCAGGATTTGAAGGTCGCTTTCCTTAAAAAGCAGGTAATGTATAAAAATGACGCTCATGTCGATTAGGTAAATGCGACAATGTATTGTGCAGTCCCTTGTACCAAATTCACCGATACCCAATGAGTAGTTTAGAGATACGTGCTGATGGGCAAAATGAGAAACTGACAGCACAACCCCCCACCCCAATACTATATAGTTCATGCAAAGCACACATGATTTATTTGAGGAAATAAACAATGTCCAAATAACTGCGGTGCAATGAATCAGCCACTGTCAGACCACTCGAGAGCGTCATTAATTAACCTTGCTGAAATAGTGTCAATAGATCAACACTAACATCTGAAGTTTGAGATTTGTGCCAGTGTAACTACGAATTACAATATAACATTTTATTTCAATTAAAATATACGACGCTTCTAAAACTGCTTATTATGAAGGTATAAAGCAGTTCATCAAGTACATACATTAAGTCACATCGCGAGCTTATGGATTCGGAGAACCGTAAAGGTATAATTGCCAACTGGCTTTACTTGTTAATTAACGTTGTTTGTGGTATAATACAAGATCGTTACGATACTAATAACGTGAAAGTGCGTTACAAGGGGCTAACTATGTAGGTCTACCTCCGTACTAAACCTTCACCTTCGGTTTGCTCACAGACAATCAAAGCTTCACTTTACCCTCATACCCATTCCCAATTCTCTTTGTATCTCTTCACAAGAACAAGTATTCACCTATTCGATTTCCGTGATGTTACGACACACGCCTCATTTGTTCAATGTACAAAGAGACCATATGAATAAGACACGCCGAACTATCTTGGTGGAGAGAAAACTGCAGAACATTACAACAATGAGCCAGACTGATCTAATAAGTAAGATTTGAGGTTCTCACTGCGACAAGTATGAAGATGGCAATCTTCTGGGATGCTGAACCGTGTAGTCTGGTAGATACTGACTGACGTTTCAGAGAAACATCATCAAGATGGTTAGACGCGGAAATGTCAGGGTAGATATGAGTAGGCTTTAAAACGCATAGTCGTGACTGGAATGATGTTTGAGAGGAGCTTACCACCTCCATCATCAGAGTATGCCCCCTCACCGAATCACCAGTACACAAGATACATCATTCAATTGAATACAATTAGTTATGTTCTGGTCTGTGCTCTAATTGGATCACCGAGCCTGAGAGCCTGCATTACAACAAATTTCTCGTCACCACGTTTCATAAGCGTAAAAAAATCAAGGATGATGATATGGGCGAGCCACGTAGTACGCATGGGACCGATTAAACATATGTACAAAATTTTGTTTCTTAAAACTTCTAGATAAATGTAGGATTCGAGGTTCTCATGACGGCGAGCATAAAGATGGCTGTTTTCGGGGTTGTTACGACGTGCAGTCTGGTAGAATTTTACTCTCATAATGAAGGTAGCAACTACCTCTAAAACGAGGGTAATCTTCTGACAACGTAACAACCCAGAAGACAAACATCTTCATACAGCGCGATCGCCATGATGATGAAGACAGCAAGTACCTCAGAAACGCTTGTCAACTTCTATGAGGCTAGACGGTATCACAACCCAGAAGACATCCATCTTCTTGTAGATACATGATATCTTGGGTGTAGATGGGACGGGTAGTATTGGACAGGATCCTAAATTTATTGATTTGTATTTTATTTAATGACGATGTTAGTAGTTCAGAAAATATAGCGTCGGATGATACGATGATTAAGAGAAGAAATGGGCATAGAAGGAAGGGATCGTAGTTTCATTTCAGGTACTGTCCGAATATTTGCCGATTTCTGGGTCGAGATAAACCCAGGACCACTCGAATACGACGTTGTACTGACCACACGGCCACAACGTCCACTAAATCGGTCTAAAAAACAGCATGAGTGTGTGGACTTGGATGACTCAAGGTAGGTGAGAAAAAACCCGGTATCCACTGGACAGGAAGCTAAGTGGGCCTCAGAGCCGGTCTGGATGTTGTGGTGAAGAATTTAATCGCACTTCGGTCGTCGTCATGTGAAGCCTCTATACAATTTTATTATACAGTGTCCGTAAAATAATGGTGGGGTAACAAACAGTCATAGTTTTGGAACAAAGCACGATAGAGACATGAAATAAACGTCAAAATAAAGAGAAATTCTCCAATTTTTCGATACGTAAACAGGTTCAAGCGCAAGCGCATGCGCGCTGTGTTACAAGGTCAATAGTCGCGTGAAGCTTGTTAGTCGCCAGGATTACGGTGCAGAGGAAGGTTCAATGTGTTTTGTGGCTTCCTAAGTCTGAGTCAGTTACACTTGTTATGTGTGAATGCCGTCGTGTGTTTAATGAAGAACCAGAGAGTTTCTCTTTATTTTGACGTTTATTTCATGTCTCTATCGTGCTTTGTTCCAAAATTATGACTGTTTGTTATCCCACCATTATTTTACGGACACACTGTATATTACTGCCAAAGCACATGGTTCATTATCATCAAATATATGCTTAAGACAAAATTAAAAACTTTTCACAGGAAACTGTTCAAATAAAAGTTTACTTCTTCTTCCACACCATTCATCACTGAAGAAACCAGCCGAGCGTCGATATTTCGCGGTTTGCGTTCCTGCTCCGCATAGCAAAGCACGAGATTCAAGTATGCGCCGCGAGACCACCTATGGTTTCTTGTGACCATCTTCAGCCAATCCAGGAAAAAACTCGACGTATTTTAAACACACCACCGCTTCTTTTCACGTTCTTCGAACTCATCGCTTCAACTACTTCTTAATTATATGCTTTTCTATTAATGAAGTTCACGAAACGTCGCTTATTATCATGTTATAACCCACGAAATACATCAGAGTGACAGAAAAAGTTATATTTAAGTTTCTCATGACGGCGAGAATTGAAATGGTTGTCTTCTAAGCTGTTAGGCCGTGTAATCTGATAGAAGCTCACCGACGTTTCAGAAGTGCTTTCTGCCGCCATGATCACGGCGATTGTCCTAGCCATCTTCAACAAACACTTTTATGCACAAACAAGACAAGATATAGCCTACAACCGGGCGAAGAAAAACAGGTCCGCTGCGTGTTAATGTGGGTTAGTATGCAAAACACAGTCTTCACAAGGATCGAAACTAGGAATACGAAATAGGACTTAATATAATGGGTGTTACAGCTATGAGAACAGTTAAAGGACACAAAAAATCAGACCCGCCACTGTGTGGTGTTCAACTTGCAGGCAGTCTGTCGCGGTCGGCCGCTCACGTCTCGTACAGAAGACAAACGAAAGGAACAAGAAGATGCCGTTGTTACTCAGGATACAGCGAAAGAGTGGTCAAACAGATGGCGCACAACCATCATCACCTGCTACACACCACGAGAAAAGAGAACCGCGTACTGGGTGCCACAAATTTCCAGTCAGAAACTGAAATTCAACTACGTTAAATGTGATTTGTTAATTATCTCTATATTTAGACGTTGCAAGCGAATGCATCTGTAAGTCAAAACCTGCTTTCAAAACTATAACAAATCTATGCTATCTGCAGTACGAGGTGATAACTGGGTGATTTTTAGTTTATTGTTAACGTTATCTATATAGTTTCGAATGAGAAGGATATTTGAGTTCGAAAAGACTTGGAAGTGCATTATCGTTACGTCACCCCTCGTAAGGTAAGAAATTAATTTACAAAATGAACCCATATGCTACCAGTTAAGTGCGGGCCAGTATCTCGGTGCCCTTTGCTAAATGCGCCAACTACATGAGAGTTGATTGTGGTAGATGGTCGTTAACTTCCGAGCCTATGTCCCTACAAGTAAACCCCAAGGTCTGGGTTTTCTCTCACATGAAAGTCAAGAATATATAAAGATTCGACAGTGCAGAGAAGGATAACGAATGTAATTCTTATTATTTACTTCAACAAAATCCAAAGGACTTACTTTACAGAGGAGAAAAGCGATTCCATCACTCATTGCAAACTAAAACGTTGGAAAACTTCTACCAGACTACACGGCGCAACACACCAGAAGGCACTAATTTCCACACTCGCCGCCGTGAGAACCTAAAATGTCACCTAGTTACCATTATCAAATACACTAGGCTATATTACGTCAGAAACTGTAGTCTCTTTTTTCGTTGTGAAAACCCAACACCCTAGCAGTATTTATGGACGTCCATTACACACGGAATGGCAATTCTACAAAAATCAATAGGCTATATCTTTCCTCATTTTTCGCAGTTACCCAAACAGATTATTACTCAGTACATCGTGGCAGTGGTGGGGGACTAGGCAATATCGTGAGGGAAATGGACTGACATGAAATAGACACTGTATATTACAGCTTGCGTGCAGTTGGAAAGAGAGAGGCTGAGACTGATAGAATATTAAGGGGCTTAACTCTATAGGCTATTATAATAAGCACATTATCATTTATGTGGCTTACTGCATCGCAGCACGTGAGCTCGACACATAAACTACTAAAATATACTCACACAACAGGTTTTAATCTCTTCGTCTCGGTATGCAGACTTCAATACGGTGGAGGCACTTACAAAAAAGGGCTAATAAAATACACGCACAAAAGATTCAATC